>NC_053024.1:280702511-280863446 GCF_003073215.2 Triticum urartu | reverse complement strand
AAAAAGAATCACCTAAAACGGAGTTACGAAACTCGAGTTACGACCTAACAAAGTTTGAATTCAGATCTGTTTGAATTCAAATTTTAAAATTTACAAAAATATTTTTCGTTTGGTTCTCTGGAAAGAGGATATTTTTATGAAGCGGTAGGAAAAAGAATCAACTAAATCGGATATATAGACTAAAAGATATACAAGAAACAAGAATTGATATAGAATCTGAGATTGGAAAAAATACTGGAAAAAGAGAAATAAATTTGGCCAGATGCCTAGTGGCACTTTCTGATTAGTTGGCTGGGTGCTCACCGGACTTGTCGGCGGAGATTAGGAAGATGGTGGATCCGGTGTGCTTCGGCGAAGGATGTGTGCGGGACAGTGTAGAGGACGATGAGGCGGATCCGAGCAGCAGTGCGATGGGATAGTTCTCGTCCCCTGGCGCAGTGGAGAAGCTGCCGGAATACACGAACTCCGACGAGCAATTGGCGAGGTTAGAGAGGGGGAAAAACTCCAGAAGGAGAGGGCTTCGTACGAGGGGAACTTGGTCGTCTCCGTGGGCTTATATAGAGGGTCAGGGGAAGCCAGAGGAGAGCGGGGCGTTGCCGGAATTAATGTGTTTAATGGCTGTAGTATGAAGTGTTCGTGGTGGCCATTATGGCTGTCTAGGAGGCGCACCAGGGGATGGGAGGGGTCGAGGGAGGCGAGGGGGTTCCGTTCAGAGGCGTTTTGGAGCGGGGGAGAGGAAGATGAGGGGAGGGAGAGGTAGAAGCGCCATGGATGAACGTTCTGTCAGTGTTCACGTACACAGAGGAGGAAGAAGGAGATAGCGCCTGGGCCTGGGCCTGCTGGGCTGAGTATTTTTTTAAACTTTTTTTATAGAAGCAAAGAAACACCAAAAATACAAATAAAATTTAGCATAAAAAACCCAGAAAATTCACATAGTTATATGGTCTTATATATGACCTAGTGAACTTTTATCTGTCCTAAAATGCAAGTTTTAAAAAAATAAATATTTTTGCTAAACTAATAAAACAAATTGCAAATAAAACCCAATAATTATATTTTGATTCCAAATTCAATTTCCAATATTTTCCTTCCGTTTTTGAAGAAGTCATTTTATCTTCTCTCTTTATTTTATTTTTGATATAATGGAAATAAATTTTTGGTGAAATCAAATTTGATCCATATCCCAACTTTGAAATTTCAAAAGTGGGTTTTGGGGAAACTTCCAACTCTCTCTTTTGATCCTTGAGTTTCTCAAAGTTCCTTGGATCAAAAATCAATTAAAACAAATGGGGCAAAATGCATAAATAATGGATGCATATGAATGATCTATTATAAACATCCAAATTGAAAATTGGGATGTTACAGTATCACGATCTGAAACAATAGTATTTGGCACACCATGCAAGCGAATAATTTCATGAAAGAACAAATCAGCAACATTAACAACGTCATCGCTTTTATGACATGGTATAAAGTGTGCCATTTTTGAAAATCTATCCACGACAACAAATATGCTATCCCTCCCCTTCTTTGTTTGAGGTAAACCTAAAACAAAGTCCAAAGATATATCCTCCAAAGGAACACTAGGTACATGCAAAGGCATATATAAACCATGAGGATTGAGTCGTGACTTAGCTTTTTGACATGTAGTGCAGCGAGCAACAAAACGCTCTACATCCCGTCTCATCTTTGGCCAAAAGAAATGTGTAGCAAGTATATCCTCCGTCTTCTTGATGCCAAAGTGTCACATTAATCCTCCTCCTTGCGCCTCCTGCAACAACAAAAGGAGAACGGAGCTAGCTGGAATGCATAGCTTGCTTGTTAGGACAAAACACAAATCCATTGTTAAGAACGAACTTGTTCCAAGTTCTCCCTTACTTACAATTCTGCAATACATCTCTAAATTCAGCATCATGCACATATAGATCTTTGATGGTCTCCAAACGAAATATTTTAAATTCAAGTTGTGAAATCATGGTATAACGACGAGACAATGCATCAGCAATAACATTTTCTTTTCCCTTCTTGTGTTTAATGACATAAGGGAAAGTCTCAATGAATTCAACCCATTTAGCATGTCTACGGTTCAGTTTTGCTTGACTTTTAATGTGTTTCAAAGATGCATGATCAGAATGTATAAAAAATTCCTTGGGCCATAAATAATGTTGCCATGTTTCTAAGGTCCAAACAAGAGCATATAATTCTTTATCATAAGTAGAATAATTCAGCCTAGGCCCACTCAATTTTTTAGGAAAGTTTGCAACAGGTTTGCCATCTTGTAATAACACACTCCAAATCCAATTCCACTAGCATCATATTCAAGCTCAAAAGTCTTATAAAAATCAGGAAGTTGGAGTGATGTAGGGTGGAACCCTAATCGGCCGATCTCTCACGAAAGGAGCAGATCCCGCGAAGAACACGAGGGGAAACACAAGGAGAAACACGAGAGAATCACTCAAACCAACAAGAAATAGTCACACATGTGCTAGATCCTCGAGTACATAAGAAATGACACGATCCATGGACAACTAAGGACGACACAAAGGTAGTCGGTCTTCTCCATGAGGAGGTCTTGAGGTCTTCTCCGCAAGGAGGTCTTGAATCCAAAGGGATCTTCTCCGAAAAGGGGTCGCGGTCTCTCTCATGGAGTAGATCTGATGTGGATAAGCTATGCTCTATCTCTAATATGAGCTAAACTAATGCTAACCCTAGAAAGAAGGATGAAGAGGAGTATATATAGTCTAGGGGGTTGAAGGGGTACACGGGCCACTACCCTTCACTGTGCGCAGATAGGGGAGGCCGGACGTCCGGGCGTCAGACCGGATGTCTGGGCTTTCACGCGGGGCTGGATGTCCAGGATGGAGAGGCCGGATGCCCGGGCTGGAGCAGTGGGCTTTGGTGCTCTCGGGTTCGGAGGGGTCCGTATTTCTAGGCTGGTGGTTGGATATCCAGGAGCTCGGGAAGGGCGAGATGTCCGGGCTGGCGGGGCCGGACGTCCGGGGCCTGTAGATGCTTGGCAGCTGTGCAACTAGTGCTGGACGACGCTCCAAGGGCCGGACGTCCGGGGTCGTGGCCGGATGTCCGGGTCCTGGCAGGTGTTCTTGACTCCTTCCGCTGGTTCTATTCATCCATGAACTTGGGGACTTGTACACCTTCATGCGCATCTTTGGGAGGGTCCTCTTGGTACCTAATCATGCACAATGTCTCGGACTTAGGTAGTAGCCATGTCTCGAGAGGGTCATATGTAATATCACAAAGGAAGGAAGTCACCTCATTCTCGAGATCTCTAGCTCTAGCTCATGTCATGGGTTCTCTTGGCTCGTGTTGAGGCGATGGTAGGTCCATGGGGATGACCGTACGATGCTCCGCATCATCTCCCCTCCCTTGGGGAAGATCCGACCTCGGATCAAAATCCTCATCACCATGGTAGGGCGAGAGATCCTTGACGCTGAACTCACGGAGTACTTGTCGCGTGGGAGGTCGATTTTGTAAGCATTGTTGTTGTAGCATTCAAGCACCTTGAAGGGTCCGTCTGCTTGTGGTCGAAGCTTGGACTTGCGTTCCTGGGGGAAGCAGTCCTTGCAAAGGTGTAGCCACACAAGATCTCCAATGTTGAATACCATAGGGTTCTTGTTGTTGTTGGGCTTGGTCTCAAGTCATTGTACTTGTCACTCGATGGTTTGCCTTGTATCTTCATGCACCGTCTTGAGATGGTTCACACATGCACTTGCGTCCATATTGATGCGCTCTTGTAATGGTAGAGGAACAATATCCAACGGTGACAATGGGTTGAATCTGTAGACGACCTCGAAAGGGGACTTGCCGGTTGTTGAGTGTCTTGCTCGGTTGTAGGCGAACTCGGCGATAGGTAGGCACTCCTCCCACTCCTTGATGTTATTTTTGATGAGTACTCGAAGCAGAGTCGATAGTGTGCGGTTGGTCACCTCCGTTTGGCCGTCAGTTTGGGGATGGTAGGCCGTGGAGAAGAGTAGCTTGATTCCGAGCTTGGCGCATAGGGTCTTCCAAAATTAGCTTAGGAACTTGACGTCGCGATCTGAGACAATCGACTTTGGCACTCCATGAAGACGCAATATTTCCCTACAAAAGAGATTGGCAGCATGTGAAGCATCGTCTATCTTATTGCAAGGAATGAAATGTGCCATCTTAAAGAATCGGTCCACAACGACAAATACCGAATCCTTCCCATTTCTAGTCCTAGGCAAGCCAAGTACAAAATCCATGCTAATGTCTTCCCATGTTTCATATGGAATCGGTAGAGGCATGTAAAGGCCATGGGATTGAGCTTTAGACTTAGCTTTTTCTAACATGTAGAGCATTGGTTGGTGAAGCGATTGACGTCATGAAACATCTTGGGCCAATAGTAGTTCTTAGAGAGCATAGTGAAAGTTTTTTCGTGTCCAAAATGTCACATTAAGCCTCCTCCATGAGATTCCTGCAAGAGCAACAAATGAAGAGAAAACTCGGGGATGCAAATCTTGTTAGCTCTCATAAGAAATCCTTCTTTGATGTAATAGCGTTCCCAAGATGTATGCGTCAAACATTTGGCATAAGTAGTAGCAAAAGTGGGATCATGCTCATACAAGTCTTTTATGTGCTCAAAGCCAATGACATTCAACTCAAGTTGAGTAACAAGTAAGCATATGCGGGAAAGGGCGTCCGCGACAACGTTTTCCTTACCTTTGATGTACTTGATGACATAAGGAAAAGAATCAATAAATTCACACAATTTACCATGATGCTTGTTCAACTTGGTTTGGACCTGAAAATACTTAAGCGTTTCATGATCGGTATGAATGATAAATTCATGAGGGCGAAGATAGTGTTCCCGTTCATGCAAAACGTGCACTAAAGCGTAAAGCTCTTTGTCATAGATGGGGTAATTGAGTTATGGTCCGGAAAGTTTCTCACTAAAGTAAGCTATGGGGCGCTTCTCTTGTGTTAACACACCTCCTATGCCATTACCGCTAGCATCGCAATGAATCTCAAAGGGTTTGTCAAAGTTGTGTAAAGCAAGCACGGGAGCATGAGTAAGCAAATTCTTAAGCTCATTGAAAGCGGTATCTTGGGATGGTCCCCAAACAAAAGGCGCATTTTTCTTGCTCAAAGCATGCAAAGGTGAAGCAATGGTGCTAAAATCTTTCACAAAGCAACGATAGAAACCCGCAAGGCCAAGAAAACTTCGCACTTGTGGCAAGTTGGTTGGTCGGGGCCAAGTTTTAATAGCATTGATCTTAGAGTCATCAACATGAACACCCTTAGAGGAAACTACAAAACCCAAGAAAATGAGCTTATCAATGCCAAAAAGGCACTTTTCCATGTTAGCATAGAGACGCTCTTTTCGAAGAGTTTGTAAAACGGTTCGAACATGGGTGACATGATCTTGAAGAGATTAGCTATAAACAAGGATATCATCGAAGTAGACCACAACAAACACAACAATGTAAGGGCGAAAGCCATGAATGATTCATAAGACGCATAAAAGTACCCGGTGTTTCTGACAGACCCATAGGCATGACTAACCACTCATATAACCCAAACTTGGTTTTGAAAGCAGTTTTCCATTCATCACCCTCTTGTATGCGGATTTGATACTAACCACTTTTAAGATCAATCTTGGAAAATATAGTGGCACCACTAAGTTCATCAAGCATATCATCAAGGCATGGAATGGGATACCTATAGCGAACGGTGATAGCATTGATAGGTCTACAATCGGAGCACATGCGAAAGCTACCGTCTCGTTGTGGCACAAGAATGACCGGGACGGCACAAGGGCTCAAACTTTCATGCACATGTCCATGGTCTATGAGATGCTTTAGTTGCCTTTGTATTTCTTTGGTTTCTTTAGGGTTGACGCGGTAGGGAGCTTTGTTAGGAAGAGGTGCTCCGAGGATGAGGTCGATGAGGTGCTCGATGCCTCGTAGTGGAGGTAGTCCTGGAGGTAGCTCGTTGGGGAAAATATCTTGAAATTCCTGCAAAAGATAAGACAACACTAAAGGTAGAGCGTGAGAGGTGTTAGCGTTTGGTGCATTGTCTTTGCACAAAAGGACATATTCTAGGACACTAGATGGGTTCTCACACACTCCTCTTATCTCACTTTTGGTGGCAAATAGGACTAATTTCTTCTTGTCACTCACTGTGGAGGCACTCGATTTGGGCTTGTGGCGCTCACTCTCTTTTTTGTGGATCGCTCTCTCACTATTCTCTCCACGATGAGTGACTTGCTTGTCGGCGATCACTTGGCTTGGAGACATGGGGCGAAGTACGTACTCCTTTCCTTTCATCTTGAAGATGTAGTGGTTCGTTCGGCCGTTGTGGATGACACCTCTATCAAATTGCCATGGGAGTCCAAGAAGAAGGTGGCAAACGGTCATTGGAACAACGTCACACTCCAAAGTGTCTTAGTAGGCGCCAATTTTGAAGGAGACTTGTACTCGATGCTCAACTTGGATAGTGTCGGAGTAGCTAAGCCATTGAGCTTTGTAGGGATGTGGGTGCTTCGTCTTGGGCAATTGGAGCTTGGAGCAAAGTTCTTCACTTGCGAGATTATGACAACTTCCTCCATCGATGATGACCTTGATGGGCCTTCCATTGATGCCGGCCTTGGTATGAAAGATATGGCATCTTTGGTCTTCTTCTTGGTGATGTTGAAGGGTTAAGCCTTGGATACAACAAGACCGAGACTTGAATCTTCATCGCAAAAGACTTGTTCTTCTTCATCGTTCACTTGCCGGTGCATGGCGACTTGCTCAAGGGCGTCCATTTCTCCTTCACTCATTGAGTCATAACTGCCGTCGTCATTGAGGATCGTGGTCCGCTTGTTGGTGCACTCATAGGACTTGTGGCCTCGGCCTCCGCAGATGAAGCATTTGAAGGAACTTGTCTTGATGGTCTCATCGGTTGGGGTTGATGATGATGAAGCTCTCGGCTTGATGTTGTTTGTTGTAGGAGGATGACTTGGAGTTGACAAAGCTTTCTTGGAACTCGACTTGTTGACGTTGCTTGTAGAAGGCTTGGTAGACGGTGTTGGAGTCGTTGAAGCTTGGGTGTTGGAGAAACCGTAGGACTTGGATGAGAACTTGGCATACTTGAGATCGTCTTGCACTTGACGTTCCACTTTTGTAGCTTGATGCACGAGATCGATGAGGTTTGAGTATGGTTGGAAGTCGGCGATCTTCTTGTTAGGATGGTTGAGTCCATTCAAGAAACGTTCCATAGCTTGCTCATCATCTTCTGTGACGTTGGCTCTTATCATGGAAATCTCCATCTCCTTGTAGTACTCTTCAACGCTCTTGGTTCCTTGCTTGAGTAGTTGGAATTTCTTGAAGAGGTCGCAGTTGTAGTAGGTTGGCACGAAGTGGGCTCTCATGACATCCTTCATTTGCGCCCAAGTAGTGATGGGTAGTTCACCTCTTGCCTCACAGCGCTCGATTACTTGTTCCCACCAAATGAGGACATAGTCTTGGAACTCAAGGGATGCCATTGCAATATTCTTCTCTTCTTCATAGTTGTGCAAGCGAAATATTTTGTCGACCTTCAATGCCCACGATAGGTACTCTTCGGGATTGTTGCTTCCATTGAACTTGGGCAAGGTGAACTTTAGCTTGCCGTAGCGTTGCTCTTCATTGTGTTGGGGTCGAGGATGATGACGCCCATGTTGTTGATGATTGTCCAACTCGTGTTGCTCTTGTCGAGGAGGGTTGTTGACCTCATGTTGGTTGCGTGTGGCGACAGTGTGACTTGAATCTTGAAGGGTATGTTGCGCTGCAAGTGCTTGAGCTTCACGGAGTTGTTGTTCTTGGCGTTGTGCCTCGGCATCTTGTGCATCTTAGTGTAGATGCGCGCGCTCTTCCTCTTCATGTTGGCGTTGTCATTGTCGTTCTCGTGCTAGCGCAAAAGACTCTTGGGTTTGACGTTGTCGGTGCTCTTGAGAGTTTGTATCGCATAGAGGATTGAGGCTTGCTTGCCGATTGTTGCACGCGGCACCGCGAAGAGTGTTCGATGTCGGTGTACTTGAGCCGGAGAGTGTGAAGTCGGAGTGTCGACTTGAACGGCTCCTTCTTGGATAGGACAAAGTGGAAGAAGAGCGGTTGAGCAACAAAGCGCGAACCTCGTCCATTCTTGCATCGTTCTCTTGCTTGTGATCGTGGAGCTTGTGGTCGAAGTAGTCTCTTGTACGTTGCTCAGAGAGTCGCAAGTCGGTGGCGAGGTTGTCAAAGCGTTCACTCATTGCTTGTTGCTCTTGATGCAAAGGACGTTGTGCACCAAAGAGGTGGCTCTTCGTGACGTAGGAGTTCATGTCGTCGTCGTGCTATATGAAGAGTGGGTTGGTAGAGGTACTTGTCCTATCCATCATTCCGAGATAAAAATGTGAGTGGTAGAAAGAGAAGAACGAATACCAAATGTACCTTGATAGAAGTTGAAAGTGGATCAATGATCACTCCAATGTGGACAAGGAAATAGCACAATTGGTACCAATTCTTGTCGGTTTCTCACACCTACACAAGTAAAAGCTTATGGTGGAGCTTGGTTAGGATGGTGGCACAAAATTTAATGCAATTGTAAGTGAGCTTCAATAATGTTGGAAAAGATTCTCAAGTTCACAATGCAACAAGTAGACCAAGCAATATAAGGTACACGGAAGCACACACGCAAAAATATAAATGGGGTCGTGCCACCAAGGATGAGCCAAAATGTGGAATCCACAAAAATGCTCTTGTTTCACAACACTAGAGAGACGCTAGCATGATTGCACAATAGGCGGATACATAGACTTGTGCACAACTTACTAAGCAAAAATGCAAGGGCTTCTATCCCAAGTATGCTCTATGCAAGGTGTTTCTATGATATGATCCAAGATGATCTAGTATGACAATATTAATGTTGTATGATGCTATGGTTCTTGCTTAAAAGCTCTTTGCTTATCTTTCCCTTTTGCTTAAAATCTTTTTTGGCTCGTTGTTGTTGGAGCTCTTTTCTTGTGCAATGCTTCACAAACCAAGATAGCAATTGTGTATGCGATGACAACCTTTTGACATAAGAGATGATACCAAGATATGCAACAATTATGTATGTACGCTATGGGAAGTATGATCACTAATGTTCACAAGTCTCGTTGCCGGCAATACTCAACGGCTAGTCTCGATGGGTAAGCGACGCAAAGGAGTAAGGCTATGATGGCTATCAATGTAATAGCAATAATGATATGTCCAATACCAAGGCGAGGTTACCGTTTCTTCGGGTCCTCGCCCGTAAGCAAGAACGGATGACGGTGATCCAATGAGTGTCACGAATACCAAGATGTAGTCGAGGAGATCGTTGTTGATGACGCGTCCGTTGCGAAGATGAGCGGTAGTGATGTTGATGTCGAACCGTACCTAAATAGCGGAAACACAAGTAGGACACGGTACCGCAACTCAAATTCTCGAAGCAAAATTGGACCAAAATTGTCGAAGTTGGTAGTGGTATATGGTGGTGCTATGAGGAAGTGATGGGGGTATGCGGAAGTATATGTGGGCACCGGAAAAAAATTTGGCGAAATATGGACGGAAAACGGGGCGATTGATGGAGATGTTGCTGCCAGGGGCCGGACGTCCGGGCTTGATGGCCGGATGTCCGGGCTATCAGGACGAATGTTTGGGCTCTGGATCCGGGGACAAGCGAGATGAACACCGCGTGGAGAGGTCAAATACGGGCAAAATTCGGAGGAATTTGTGGATGGAAATTGGGGAAACGTGGTTGGATGGCTAGATCTACCTGCAATACACAAAATCCGCGGATCAAATCCAACAAAAATTAATCTCACCAACAAATCACAAAAAAATTGGGGCTATTTTTGTGGGCAATTTTCGAATTAGGGTCAAAATCAACAAAAACTAGGCTAGAAACACAACGGGGAGGCTCCGAAATCGTGATCAACGTGGCTCTAGATACCAAGATGATGTAGGATGGAACCCTAATCGGCCGATCTTTCATGAAACGAGCGGATCCCACGAAGAACATGAAGAACACGAGGGGAAACACGAGGAGAAACATGAGAGAATCACTCAAACCAACAAGAAATAGTCACACATGTGCTAGATCCTCGAGTACATAAGAAATCACATGATCCACGGACAACTAAGAACGATACAAAGGTAGCCGGTCTTCTTCGTGAGGAGGTCTTGAGGTCTTCTCTGCAAGGAGGTCTTGAATCCAAAGGGATCTTCTCCGAAGAGGGGCCGCGGTCTCTCTCATGGAGTAGATCCGATGTGGATGAGCAATGCTCTATCTCTAATATGAGCTAAACCAATGCTAACCCTAGAAAGAAGACGAGGAGGAGCATCTATAGTCTAGGGGGTTGAAGGGGTACACGGGCCTCAGCCCTTCACTGTGCGCAAACAGGGGAGGCCGGATGTCCGGGCTGGAGAGGCCGGATGTCTGGGCTGGAGCGGTGGGCTTTGTTGCTCTCGGGTTCGGAGGGGTCCGGATTTCCGGGCTGGTAGCCGGATATCCGGGAGGTCGGGAAGGGCCGGATGTCCGGGCAGGCAGGGCCGGACGTCTGGGGCCTGTAGATGCTAGTCGGCTGTGTAGCTAGTGGTGGACGACGCTCCAGGGGCCGGACGTCCGGGGTCGTGGCTGGATGTCCGGGTCCTGGGAGGTGTTCTTGACTCCTTCCGTGGGTTCTCTTCATCCATAAACTTGGGGACTTGTACACCTTCACGCGCATCTTCGGGAGGGTCCTCTTGGTACATAATCATGGACAACGTCTCGGACTTAGGTAGTAGCCATGTCTCGAGAGGATCATATGTAATATCACTAAGGAAGGAAGTCACCTCGTTCTCGAGAGCTCTAGCTCTAGCTCGTGTCATGGGTCCTCTTGGCTCTTGTTGAGGCGATGGTAGGTCCATGGGGATGACTGTAGGATGCTCCGCATCATGGAGTAAAGGAGCATGTGTCAACTTATCTTTCAATACCGTGAAGGCTTCTTCCTGTGTGGTAACCCAAACAAAAGGCACATCCTTCTTTGTAAGCTTGTTGAGAGGTGCAGCAATGGTGCTGAAATCTCTCACAAAACGCCTATAGAAACTAGCGAGGCCAAGGAAACTCCTCACTTGTGTGACCATTTTGGGCAGCGGCCAACTCTCAATAGCTTCAATCTTAGCTTTATCAACTTCAATTCCCTGTGGAGTAACAACATAGCCAAGAAAAGATACTCGGTCAGATGCAAAAGGTGCACTTTCCAAGGTTACCAAACAAACATGCATCACGTAGAGCAATAAAAATAGCACGTAAATGTTCCAAATGTTCCTCCAAAGATTTGCTATAAATCAATATGTCATCAAAGTAAACTACCACAAATCGTCCAATGAAAGCACGTAAAACTTCATTCGTTAATCTCATGAAAGTACTAGGTGCATTAGTTAACCCAAAAGGCATGACTAACCACTCATATAATCCAAACTTAGTTTTAAATGTTGTTTTCCATTCATCTCCCAGTTTCATACGAATTTGATGGTATCCACTATGCAAATCAACTTTGGAGAAAATTTTAGAGCCACTCAATTCATCAAGCATATCATATAGCCTAGGAATAGGATGACAATAACGAATAGTAATATTATTAATGCCTCTACAATCAACACACATACGCGACGTACCATCCTTTTTCGGCACTAAAATGATAGGAACAACACAAGGACTAAGGGATTCGCGTATATAACCTTTGTCGAGCAGCTCTTGTACTTGATGCATAATCTCCTTCGTCTCCTCTGTATTGGTACGGTATGGTGTGCGGTTGGGTAATGATGCACTAGGAATTAAGTCAATTTGATGCTCAATCCCTCGAATAGGTGGTAATCCCGGTGGCACGTCTTGTGGAAAGACGTCAGTGAACTCCTGCAAAATATTAGTTATAGCAGGAGGCAAAGAGGAAGGCACGTCCTCGAATGAAAATAATGCCTCTTTGCACACAAAAGCATACCAAACAGATTTGCTAAAATCTAGATCATCAATATCAGATTTGGTGGCAAGTAAACATGCACTTTTGAATTTAATTTGAGAAGCAACACTAGATGGTTTCTTATTAGGCTTCATTTTTTTGCTCAAATTCTTTTGCCACAATCTGATTTTGACTCTCATTTTGCTCCTGTTTCGGTTTATTAGCTCTATTAATATCATCTTTCAAAATGGAATCATGAGTCATAGGAAGCAAAGTAATATTTTTGTCCTTATGAAAAAGAGTATACTGATTGTTTCTACCATTGTGTACATACTGTTTTATCAAATTGCTATGTTCTACCAATAAGGAACATGCTTGCATAGGTACCACATCACAATCAACAGAATCAGCATATGTAGAGATACTAAAATGCACATGAACAATACGTGTTACCTTAACCTTGCCGCTGTTGTTGAACCATTGGATGTAGTAAGGATGTGGATTTAGTCTTGTGGTGAGAGATAGCTTCTCCACCATCTGCATGCTAGCCAAGTTGTTGCAGCCCCCTCCATCTATGATGACGCAAATAGAACGTTCCTTCACAACTCCCTTTGTATGGAACAAATTATGCCTATGATTTTGCTCAGTTTGTGTAACCTGCACACTCAAAACACGTTGAGCAACTAAACATTCATACCGGTCAGCATCTTCAGCAGCCATGTATTGCGTCCCATGATCAGAATCATCTCCACCGTGTTCTTCATGTGTAATAAGAGCCAAAGTCTCCTCATCATAGTCACTAGCGGACTCATACCCACCATCCTTGGTAGCAATCATCACACGCTGAGATTTGCATTCTCTCGCAAAATATCCTCTCCCCTTACAACGATGACAAATAATATCACTTGTGTGCCCTGTTGATGCAATGGAAGAAGAAAAGCTCTGAGCAGGCCCGGCAGGTGTGCTCCTGGCAGATAGTGGTGGTTGTGCCTGCTTTCTTGTATCATGGTTGGAGGTGGCACCTGATGGTGGTGCTCGTGCAGTGGAAGTATACGATGCACGTGGTGTCCATGATGAATATTGACCTGCAGAAAACTTAGTTCGCGCCAATGTCTGTTGATACTGCACTTCACGTTCAGCTTTACAAGCAAGATGGAATAAACGAGTGATATTCTTATACTCCTTATACTCTAGAATGGTCTGAATCTCTCTATTTAATCCACCCATAAAACGTGCAAGCATAGCTTCATTCTCCTCAATAATACCACATCTAATCATGCCAGTTTGTAATTCCTGATAATATTCTTCTACAGAATTTTTTCCTTGTTTTAAATGCTGCATATTTTGAAGTAATTCACGTTGATAATATGGTCGAACCAAATGAGTACACATAGCAGTTTTCAAAGAAGCCCAAGTAGTTGGAATAGGATATAATCTACAATGTTCAGACCACCAAACACATGCAAAACTAGTCAAAGCAGAAACAGCAGCAGGAACACGTCTCTCCTCGGGATATTGTAAACACGTAAAACTTTGTTCAGTTTCTAACTCCCATGTAAGATATATATCAGGAACATATCTACCCTCAAATGGTGGAATATTCTTCTTTAGTTTAGGAAAAAGGTCATGATCTCGTACCTTAGGTGGTGGTGCAGCCCTACCGTTGCGATGATATACCTGAGGACGACCTGGTGGTGGTGGTGCTGGTGGTTGCATGTAGTTCTGATTTTGATCAACCTCATCCTCGTAATGGTCCTCCACCTCTGCAGTAGCAGCAGGAGCAGGAGCTATAGAAGCATCAACAGCGACACCCGAATTTTTCCCAGGGTCAATTGGAACGCGCTGTACTCGTCCCACTTGATTTGGAAGGCGACGTTGTTGTTGTTGTTGTTGTTGTTGTTGTTGTAGAGGTGTGTTAGCTGCAGCCGGTGGTGGTGGTGGAAGACGCGCGAGAAATTCATTAAACTTGTTATCGAGCTTTGTTTCGAACGTCTTCTCCATGCCATCTATCTTCTCCATGGCCTCTTCAAATCTATTTAGCACATCTTGCACCTGTCCACTCATCATTTGCTAAAATTTATCATGCAACTCCTTATTCATCATGTTCTCCTAGTCAGTCTCATCGGCTTGTGATCCTGCCTTGGTTAGCAGCAATACAAACACACAAGAATATGATCCTACAGACTACAAACCAGAGGTGGTGTTGGGTGTCACAAATTCGTCAAGCAAATCTCAAATGCCTACCAGTTCTTACCCAGAAGCAGGCGGTGATCGGCAACCGTCATAGTCAAAACTCTCAAAGCTTGGATAGAGCGAATACTAGGGAGAGTCAAACGCACGACGTAGATGTATGTGGAGCTGGGAAGGCTTATAATTGGTAGAAAAAAGGGTCAGCAATAATCAATTCAGAGATGCAAAGCTGAATAAATGCTCAACAACGGTACTGTGGTGGTCCTAGGGTAGACCGTGCTAGAGACGCGAGCCTAGAACACTAACAAAATCACGGCGATGCACGTAAACAAGGGAGGAGCATGCTCTGAATTTTTTTCGCTCTATTTTTTTTGGTGCTCCTCTTTTTTTGGGACTCCTCTTCTTTTTGCGAAAAATCACTACAATTGCAAGTGTCTAAAAACTCTTCCCTCATCAAACTAACAGGATGGGCACGATTTTTTTAAATTTTTTCGGAAATCAGTGGAGCAACGATGAAAAAGTGCGACAAAAAATCACTATGATGGCATGTGGCTCAAAAGACTCAGAAAAGCCTAAAAATAGGATAGGGAAAAATATTTTTACCTGTGAAAATTTTGGCCTAAAAACTGCCCATGTGACAATTTTTTTCTTTGCCGAAAGCTACTCAGGCAAGGAAATATGAATCAAGAATTAGACGGATCTCGAAAACAAACCTAATATGAAAGGACTCGGATTGGTGGTGGATATATGGTGGCAGGATATGGAAGTGGTGGTGGTATATGCATATGTATTGGTGGTGGTATATGGATACGGATTGGTGGTGGTATATGGATATGGATTGGTGGTGGATAAGCGGTGGTGGTAGATGGCAGGGGCGATGATGATGGTGCGGCGGCGGTGTGACAACTTATGACCAGAACTCGAAACTCTAAAAAACTAGACTCTAAGACCAGCAGCTAGACACGACGATGCAACCGCAAATTCAACAAAGTAAAATACTGAAAAGACTATGCAAAGCCTGAGACTGGTTCAGATATGATGAACTGACCATAATTTTTTTTTGCTTTTTGTGGACTGTAGGTATGAAGAACATACTCGATCTAAACTACGAAAAACTATAAAATCTCACCGAGCAACCTGGAAATCTGATACCACTTGATAGAGGCAAAGGTGTCCTGTCTTTCGATGAGATGGTGGCTATCGTTTTGGTGGAAGCCGACTTTGACGATCCGACTACGAACGTGCGAGGACGTCGCACCTTAGCACTCTCTAAACCAACTCCGAGAGGTTATTGACCATGCCAGAGCATGATCAACCTGACCATGAAGGTCTGTTTCCTATAGGCAAACGAAGAACAAGCAAGAAACTAAGATTGCAATCGGGATATTGTGAATATATGAGGAAAGCTTTATTGATCAAGGTGGGGTTCTGTGACACCTTTGTCTGGTCGTTGAGCACAAACGAAGTACGCGAAGTTGCAGCTATAGCAAACTTTAATCTAAACAAAACCCAAAGTCTAAACGACGCCTTAAGGGCTGTATATATGGAGGAAGAGGGGGGGAATTTTTTGGCCTTTGGAGGAGGGGTCCGAAACCAACCCTAACACTTGTTTCCCCACACATACAGACTCTAAAAACAGCCTATACTTAAGTATTTCAAAAATACATGGGCCTGGCCCAATAGTAAGGTGATGCAGCACCTAGAATAGCCTCTGGATGAAATTTATGAAGGGGCATATTGTATATTTCGTCCAAGGCTTCATGTACTCCTTATGGTGGCTTCAAAGTCCTGAAATCATCACTTGTGACTCCGTTCTTGATCCCCTTGCACATGCCATCATCGTCATGCTCGGTCTTGCTCCAGTGTTCATCCCTCTTATCCATGCCAGGCCCTTCATTTGTAAGCAAAACAAATGTATCCAATTTAGGCAGCATCATATTCTCATGAACATTAGAATCATTACCAAGAAACAAAAGTACCTGATAATTCAATTGGCGTGCATAAGCTCTAGTAATTGATCCAGTATGTATAGCAGCAGGGGCTGTGGGTGTAACAATGGTATTGGTGTCCTCATCACCGGATGTCCGCGCGGCGGGCCGGATGTCCGGGCGTTCGCGGATGGCCGGATGTCTGTGCTGGAGAGGCCGGATGTCCGGGCTGGCGGCGCTGGCCTTGCTGCTCTTGGGTTTGGTGGTGTCCGGATTTTCGGGCTGGAGGCTGGAAATCTGGGAGCTCAGGAAGGGACGGATGTGCGGGCTGGCAAGGCCAGAATCCCGGGACCTGTAGGTGCTTGGCAGTTGAGTACGTGTTGTGGATGACTCTCCAGGGGCCGGATGTCCGGGGTCATGGCCGGATGTCCGAGGCCTAGGAGGTGTTCTTGTCTCATTCCGTTGGTTCTCTTCATCCATGGACTTGGCGGCTTGTCCGTCTTCACGTGCATCTTCGGGAGGGTCCTCTTGGTACCTGATCATGCCCAACATCTCAGACTTTGGTAGTAGCCATGTCTCGAGGGGATCATGTGTAATTCCACTAAGGAGAGAAGTCACCTTGGTCTTGAGAGCTCTAGTTCTAGATCGAGTCATAGGTCCTCTTAGCACTTCGTGAGACGATGGTAGGTCAATGGGGATGACCGTAGGATGCTCCGCATCAACCTCCCTCTCCTCCTAGCTACGGTTAGCAAAGGATTGGCTCTTTTTTGTGAGAGCTTTGCTCATCCACTTGGTTACCTTTTCCTCGAAGATCGTGCCTCCTCGGAGAAGATCCCCCAAGAGGATTCAAGACCGCTTCACGGGAAGAACCTCAAGACCTCCTCACGGAGAAGATCGTGCTACTTGTGTCGTCCCTAGTTTACTCTGGATCTTGTACCTCTTTTGTGTTTGAGGATCTAGCGCATGTGTGATCATTCTTGTTGGTTTTCGTGTTCCTCTCGTGTTTCCCCTCGTTTTCTTCGTGTTCCTCGCGGGGTCCGCTCCTTTCGTGAAAGATCGGCCATCTAGGGTTCCACCCTACATCATCTTGGTATCTAGAGCCACGTTGATCACAATTTTGGAGCCTCTCTGTTGTGTTTTCTAGCCTTGTTTTGTTGATTTCGTCCTAAATTTGAAAATTCCTCACAAAATAGCCCCAAGTTTTTTTTTGTGATTTGTTGGTGTGAAGAAATTTTGTTGGATTTGATCCGTGGATTTGCTTTTCCTTGAGTGGATCTAGCTTTCCCCCATCTTCTCCACCTTTTCCATCCACAAAATCTTCCGGATTCGACGGATTTTGACATCCCACACGATGAACCCTACCTGTTCATCCCGTGCCCGAAATTAGCCCAGGCACCGGACGTCCGATAGCCTCCGGACATCCGACGACCGGACGACCGTAAAACACCGGACGTCCGTAAAACCCTGACGAAACTAAATTCCCCCCACCCCCCAAAAATTTCAGCCATCACCCCACTTCCGCTTACGCATCCCCATACCACCACCACTTTCCGCAACCACCTTTGCTTACTCGTTTCGCACCCCGATACGTTTTTGCCACATTGTCTTTGAGAATTTGAGTTGTTGTTCTCTGTCCTATTGTGTTTCGGCTATTTAGGTACGGTTCGACATCAACATCACCACCGCTCATCTTCGCCACGGACGCGTCATCGACAACGACCACTTCACCATTTTGACACCATTATCCATTCTTGCTTACAAACAAGCAACATCAAACGGTAACCTCATCTTGGTATCGCGATACATCATTCTTGCCATTACTTTGACAGACATCATAACCCAATTTTGCGTATCTTACCCATCGATACTAGCCTTTGAGTATTGCCGGCAACGTGACTTGTGCACATTAGTGATCATACTTCCCATACATACATACCATATCGTTGGTGCATATCTTGGTATCATCTTGATGCGGAGCATCCCATGTTCATCCCCATGTACACTCCGACCACTCTCCAAGCTCCAAGAGGACATATGAAGAGACCTTGAATATACAACATGGGACACAAGGTGAACTTGCTGCTCTCCAAACCTTCACTTTCTACATGTGAGACGTGGCTACTACCTCCAACGTGTGTGCTATCCATGATCAGGTACTTAGAGGAAAGCCACGAAGCCACCATATACAACGGACGAGCTAGTGAGGACGCCAAGTACTAGGACCAAGAGAAGAAGCTGCCCGAAATCTTCAGCCTCCAGACGACCGGACAACGCCGGACGTCTGATGCTTGGACACTCAGCCAGCCAGAAGGGCTAGCCGAAGGAAGCTATAGCGTCCGGACGACCGGCAAGTACCGGACGTCTGACACACCCCAGGACCCGGACGACCGAGCGCCACCGGACGACCGGCGCCACGACGACAAAACAAAATCTACGGAAGTCCGAAGAGCACCGGGCGTTCGGACTGTCCTGAACCTCCGGACGTCCGACACCCATCGGACGTCCGACGCCTGTCTGTGCACAGAGATCAGGCCCAAGGCCCATGTATCCCCCACTTACCCCTTCGTGTCGCTAGACTATATATACTCCTCCACCTCCTCCTAGTTAGAGTTAGCAAATGATTAGCTCATATTTTGTGTGACAGCTTTGCTCATCCATTTGGTTACCTTCTCCTCGGAGATAGCGCCTCCTCGAAGAAGATCCCCCAAGCGGATTCAAGACCCCTTCACGGGAACAACCTCAAGACCTCCTCACGGATAAGACCGGTTACCTCTTGTATCGTCCTTTGTTGACTTTGGATCTTGTATCTCCTCTCGTGTTCTGAGGATCTAGCACATGAATCCAAAGTCAACAAAGGACGATACAAGAGGTAACCGGTTCTTCTCCATGAGGAGGTCTTGAATCCACGAGGGGATCTTCCCGTGAGGGGTCTTGAATCCAAGGTGGATCTTCTCCGTAGAGGCTGCAGTCTCTCTCGTGGACTAGATCCGTATGGGTGAGCGACGCTCTATCTCTAATATGAGCTATCACAACGCTAACCCTAGAAAGGAGGTGGAGGTGGTCTATTTATAGTCTAAGCCAGGCAGGGGTAAGGGGGAGAGAGATACAAGGCCAAAGACCCAGCTGCACACAGGAAGATATCGGACGTCTGGTGGGAGTCGGATGTCCGGAGGCTCGGGATGGACCGATCATCCGCTGGTCGTCGGACGTCCGCTGAAACTGTTCTGTTGAAGAGGCACCGGACGTCCGGTGTCGTCGGACTTCCGTTAATGTTACCGGTCGTCCGGAGGTTGTCGGTTGTCCGGCCGCTATAGATATCCTGGCTGGTCCTGGCGTGGTTGCGTCGGATGTCCGGTGGACGTCGGTCATCCGGGCGCTGTAGAGTGTCAGACGTTCGGTGGCTTCCGGTCGTCCGGTCGCTGTAGACTCCACAGCTCCTTCTTCTTCCATCTTCGCTTCCACACTTCCCTCACGGATGGTGTAGGTGTTCCTTGGCGCTTGCACTCCTCCACGTCGTCCGTAGCGTTTAGAGAATACATATGCATGCACACGGGAGAAGTGTCAGGTAGTATACCATCCTCGAAGGGGTCAAATGAGCACGTGTAAAGGAGATGATTCACCTTTGTGTATATGAAGTAGATGTCGCACGTGTCACTCGCCGAACGGAATCTTGATATGGTGATGTCCATAGGATGCTCCGCATCATCTCCCCTCCGTTGGAAAATATCCAACCTCAGATCAAAAACTAAATCACCATGGAAAAGAGATGTCTTTGCCGTGTAGAAGTGGACATTCAACAAGTAGTCATGATCTTCAAGCTTGATGTGGGCACTCTCCAATATCACACCGTCTAGTGATTCCTTCAAAATGAGCAAGGACAACAAACACTTGGAAAAATAAATATGGTTAGCGTTAGTACAAAGCCAAGCATTCAAGAGGTGATTCACCAAACAAGTGTCATCATCATGCAAAGCATATGGTTTTACAAAGGATAGTGACATGGCATGTAAGCACATAAATTGAGCACAAGCAAAGATATCATGGGGACAAGCATGTAAATGTGAGGTAGTGATGCAAATATGTGTGACAAGAGAAAAAGCATCTACCTCAAGGTTATAGCAAGCATGAGAAAAGTGCTCAATGAAAGGTCGATGGTAGGCATAAGAAGCATTCACAAAACCAAATAAAATGAAGTGTCTAAAAACATGTGCCAAGTGCAAGACAATCCAAGCATAACATAATAGAAAGAGCAAGTGTTCATCATGTGTGAGGCAATCAAGGCAAGCATGTAGCAATCAATGGGACATGGCATATGTGAAGAAATGATATTATTGCAACCAAACATGTGATAGGACCATGTAATCCAAGAATTGGATACAACACACAAGGCAAATATATCATGATGCATGGAATGGTGAAAGTGACAAGTCAAAGCAAAATCTCTAACACATGTGCAATCAAGTGGTCCAAGATGAACAATGAGTATCATGGTGCAAGCAACACAAGTAGTATGATCCTCAATATCCATGCTCAAGAAAGATGTCACCTTGAAGGCGTGTCCTTGTGCATTTTTCACAATGCCGAAGCACAAGCAAGTGCAATGTAGAATCGTCATGGTAGAAGGTGGTTCGCTCTCAAGAGCTCGAAAGGTCAACTCACATGAAGTGGAAGTCGAGACAAAGTACAAGTATCCTACACATGCACACAACAAAACAAAGAACATATGCTCGTGGTAGATAAACACATCATCCATCAGGATGGTTCTCCGCTCTTGCACATAACCATTAGTAGCACAAGTGCATGAATAATATGATGCAATAATGGCTATATTCATGGCACTAGGTATATGGTACAAAGAGGCAAGACAAGCATGCTTCACAAGGAATATGTCAAAATCTCCAAACATATGTGAGAATGCAGTGGGGGCAATCTCATTAGCAAGACTAAAATCATGGTTGCGCTCAATACATTGAAAATCATCTAGCATGACAGAGGCAACATATGAAGATATATGACGGCAAGCAATAACAATCATGTGCAAAGCATGTAGATGGTTGTCGTCAACCGCATGAAATGAGCAAGTATGAATCATCGGTGATGCAACAAGGCAAGTAATCATAGTAATGAAGTCGTGCAAGCTAGTAGTGCGAAGATGCAACATAGTAGAGTAAATCATGGCAATCATGTCATGAGAGCAAATAATAGGCATAGACAATGCACATGACATATCGCAATCACGAACACAAAGCAAAATCATAGTATCATCATAGGCATGGGGCACAAAGCAAACATGGCAATAACAAGTGATATCTCCACCAAGTTTGCAAATACTCATACAAGTATGAGAATCAATGTCACACCCAAGCTAGTTCATGCATTAGAGTGTTGCATCATGTCTACTCTTCCAGAAAATGAAATGGGGATGACAGAACCCCCAGCACCCCCTAGAAACAACTAGGGTTTACTAAAATCTTTTTCAATGAACCTGAAATGCCCTTCTAAAAAGTCCACCCTTTTGTTTTGGGGTTAGAACCTCTAAAAAAATGGGTTCACATTTTTCCAGGACACATAAGTTCATTGAATTAAATCATTACTATTTCCATTTGGGCAATTTAAATCCTATAAATATTTTAAAATGCCCAAATAATGTTGAAAGTATTTTTAGGCTGTTGAGATTATTCTCAAATGTGCCTCTGAATATTTTCAGGTTTTTCCTACATGGAATAGTATTTTTACTATTTCAAACCACAGAATAGGAATAAATAAAAAGAAAAACAAAAGCAGAGAGCAGAGGCTTACCTGGCGCTCACCTAGCAGGCCCAGCCCAGCCACTGCTCCAGCGAGCTGCTTGGCCTGGCCAGGCAGGCAGGTGCTCGACGCCGGCACCAGGGCGTGCCACGCAGCTGCCCGCCGCCCTGCTTCCTCCCCTCGCCGTACTGCTGCCCTGGTTCGGTCACCCACTTCTCCCCCGAGCTCGCAGACACGCCTCTTCCTCCCCAGCTCCTCTCCCTCGCTCTCCCGCAACATGGCCGACGCTGCCGCGCTCGCGCCATCGTGATAACCGTGTCCACCGTCGTCCCCATGCCGCGTCACCGTGTCCGTTCGCTCCGCCGTCGTCGACTACGTCGAGCAGGCCGAGCCCCGAGCGCTCGCCCGCTCTAGAGTTGATGAGGACATCAATACCATTGTTACACCCACAGCCCCTACTGTTACATATACTGGACCAATTACTAGAGCTCGCGCACGCCAATTAAATTACCAGGTACTTTCGTTTCTTGGTAATGATTCTAATGTTCATGAGATTATGATGCTGCCTAAATTGGATACATTTGTTTTGCTTACAAATGAAGGGCCTAGCTTGGAGAAGGATGAACATTGGAGCAAGAACACGCATGGAGTTGATGGCATGCGCAAGGGGATCAAGAACGGAGTTACAAGTGATGATTTCAGGACTTTGAAGCCGCCATAAGGAGTGCATGAAGCCTTGGACGAAATATACAATATGCCACTTCATAATATTCGTCCATAGGCTATTCTAGGTGCTGCGTCACCTTATTAATGGGCCAGGCCCATGTAATTTCGAAATACTTAAGTATAGGCTATTTTTAGAGTCCGTATGTGTGGGGAAACAAGAGTTAGGGTTGGTTTCGGACCCCACCCTCAAGGGCCACGAAATTCCCCCCTCTTCCTCCATATATACAGCCCTTAGGGCATCGTTTAGACTTTGGGTTTTGTTTAGATTAAAAGTTCGCCATAGCTGCAACTTCGCGTACTTCGTTTGTGTCCAACGACCAGACCAGGACGTCACAGAACCCCACCATGATCAATAAAGCTTTCATCTTATATTCGCAATATCCCGATTGCAATCTCAGTTTCTTGCTTGTTCTTCGTTTGCTCGCAGGAAACAGACCCTCGTGGTCAGGTTGATCGTGCTCCGGCGTGGTCAATAACCCTCGGAAGTTGGTTTAGCGATTGCTAAGGCGCGACGTCTCGCACGTTCGTAGTCGGATTGTCAAGGTCGACTCCCACAGAAAACGATAGCCACCATCTCATCGAAACATCGGGACACCTTAGCCTCTATCAAGTGGTATCAGATTTCCAGGTTGCTCGGTGAGATTTTTACAGTTTTTCATAGATTAGATCGAGTATGTTCTTCATACCTACAGTCCACGAAAAAAAAGCCACAAAAAAAATTAGGGTTAGTTCATCATATCCGAACCAATCTGAGCCTTTGCATAATCTTTTTAGGGTTTTTGCTTTGTTGAATTTGCGGTTGCATCGTCGTGTCAAGTTGCTGGTCTTAGAGTCTACTCTTTTAGAGTTTCGAGTTCTGGTCATAAGTTGTCACGCCGCCGCCGCACCATCATCATCGCCCATCTACCACCATTGCTTATCCGCCACCGCTCTGAATCCGTATCCATATACCACCACCAATCCATATCCATATACCACCACCAATCTATATCCATATACCACCACCGCTACCATATACCACCACCGCTGCCATATACCACAACCATATATCCACCACCAATCCGAGTTGTTCTCATATTAGGTTTGTTCTTGAGATCAATCTAAATTCCGAGTCGTGTTTCCTTGCCTGCGTAGGTCTCGAAAAAAAAAGTCTTGAGACCCCCGGGCAGTTTTTAGGCCAAAATTTTCACGGGCAAATTTTTTTTCCCTATCCTATTTTTAGGCTTTTTTGAGTCTTTTGAGCCACGTGCCATCATAGTGATTTTTTGTCGCACTTTTTCGTCGTCGCTGCCCTGATTTCTGAAAAAAAAAAGTGAAAAAAAAAATTTCGTGCCCATCCTATCAGTTTGACGAGGGAAGAGTTTTCAGACACTCGCCATTATAGTGATTTTTCACAAAAAAAAGAGGAGCGCAAAAAAAAGAGCGAAAAAAAAAGTTCCAGAGTGTGCTTTTCCCTTATTTACGTGCAGCGCCGTGATTTTGTTAGTGTTCTAGGCTCGCCTCTCTAGCACGGTCTAGCCTAGGACCAGCACAGTACCGTCGTTGAGCGTTTATTCAACTTTGCATCTCTGAATTGATTATTGCTGACCCTTTTTGCTACCATACTATAAGCCTTCCCAGCTCCACATACATCTACGTCGTGCGTTTGACTATCCCTGGCAATCGCTCTATCCAAGCTTTTGAGAGTTTTGACTACAACGGTTGCCGATCACCGCCTGCTGCTGGGTAAGAACTGGTAAGAATTTGTGATTTGCTTGACGGATTTGTGACACCCGCCACCACCACCCCTTGTTAGTAGTCTGTAGGATCATATTCTTGTGTGTTTCTATTGCTGCTAACCATGCCAGGATCACAAGCCGATGAGACTGACTGGGAGAACTTGACGAACAAGGAGCTTCATGATACGTTTCAGCAAATGATGAATGGACAGGTGCAAGATGTGATAAACAGATTTGAAGAGGCCATGGAGAAGATAGATGGCATGGAGAAGACGTTTGAAACAAAGCTCGATAATAAGTTTGCTGAATTGCTTTCGCGTTTTCCACCACCACCACCGGCTGCTCCTGCCGCACCTCTGCAACAACAGCAACAACACCGACTACCTCCACGTCGGGAAACAACCCTCCGCCGAGCGAGTCGTGTCCCTCTTCAGTCGGGCCAAACTGCTGGTGCTACTGTGGATACTTCTGTGGCTCCTACTGCTGATGTGGAGGAGGATGCTTATGTGGGAGATTATGAGGATGAGGTTGATCAAAATCAGAACTACGTGCCACCAACAGCACAGCAACCACCAGGTCGTCCACATGCAAATAATGGCAATGGCAGGGCTCACCCTCAGGTACGAGATCATGACCATCTCCCTAAACTAAAATTGAATATTCCACCATTTGAGGGTAGATATGTTCCTGATATATATCTTACTTGGGAGTTAGAAACTGAAAACGATTTACATGTTTACAATATTCCGAGGAGAGACGTGTTCCTGCTGCTGTTTGTGCTTTCACTAGTTTTGCATGTGTTTGGTGGTCTGAGCATTGTAGGTTATATCCTATTCCGGCTACTTGGGCTGCTTTGAAAACTGCTATGCGTACTCGTTGGGTTCCACCATATTATCAACGTGAATTACTTCAAACATTGCAGCTCTTAAGACAGGGAAAAAATTCTGTAGAAGAATATTATTAGGAATTACAAACTGGCATGATTAGATGTGGTATTGTTGAGGAGAATGAAGCTATGCTTGCATGTTTTATGGGTGGATTAAATAGAGAGATTCAGACGATTCTAGAGTATAAGGAGTATACTAATATCACTCGTTTATTCCATCTTGCTTGTAAAGCTGAACGTGAAGTGCAGGATCAACAGGCATTGGCGCGGACTAACTTTTCTGCAGGTCGACCTTCATCATGGACACCACGTGCATCATCTACTTCCACATGTTCTGCTACACCGGCGCCTCCATCGGCTACCACCTCCAACCATGATACAATAAAGCAGGCACAATCACCACTATCTGCCAAGAGCACACCTTCCGAGCCTGCAAAGAGCTCTTCTTCATCCATGGCATCAACAGGGCAAACACATGATATTATTTGTCGATGTTGCAAGGGTGGAGGTCATTATGCGAGAGAATGCCCATCTAAGCGTGTGATGATTGTTACTGAGGATGGTGGGTATGAGTCCGCTAGTGACTATGATGAGGAGACTTTGGCTCTGATTACACGTGACGAACACGGTGGAGACGATTCTGATCATGAGACGCAATACATGGCTCCTGAAGATGCTGACAGGTATGAAAGTTTAGTTGCTCAACGTGTTTTGAGTGTGCAGGTTACACAAGCTGAGCAAAATCAGAGGCATAATTTGTTCCATAAAAAGGGAGTTGTGAAGGAACGTTCTGTTCGCGTGATCATAGATGGAGGGAGCTGCAATAACTTGGCTAGCATGGAGATGGTGGAGAAGCTATCTCTCACCACAAGACCACATCCACATCCTTACTACATCCGATGGTTCAACAACAGCGGCAAGGTTAAGGTAACATGTACTGTTCGTGTGCATTTTAGTATCTCTACATATGCTGATTATGTTGATTGTGATGTGGTACCTATGCAAGCATGTTCCTTATTACTTGGTAGACCATGGCAATTTGATAAAAATTCTGTACACCATGGTAGAAACAATCAGTATACTCTTGTTCATAACGATAAAAATATTACTTTGCTTCCTATGACTCCTGATTCCATTTTGAAAGATGATATTAATAGAGCTAATAAAGCAAAACAGGAGACAAATAAGAGTGAAAATCAGATTGTGGCAAAAGAATTTGAGCACCAAATGAAGCCTAATAATAAACCATCTACTGTTGTTTCTGAAATTAAATTGAAAAGTGCATGTTTACTTGCCACCAAATCTGATATTGATGAGCTAGATTTCAGCAAATCTGTTTGCTATGCTTTTGTGTGCAAAGAGGCATTATTTTCATTCGAGGACGTGCCTTCCTCTTTGCCCCCTGCTGTCACTAATATTTTGCAGGAGTTCGCTGACGTCTTTCCACAAGACGTGCCACCGGGATTACCACCTATTCGAGGGATTGAGCATCAAATTGACTTAATTCCCTGTGCTTCGCTACCCAACCGTGCACCATACCGTACCAATCCAGAGGAGACGAAGGAGATTATGCGTCAAGTACAAGAACTGCTCGACAAAGGTTATATACGCGAATCCCTTAGTCCTTGTGCTGTTCCTATCATTTTAGTGCCGAAAAAGGATGGTACGTCGCGTATGTGCGTTGATTGTAGAGGCATTAATAATATTACTATTCATTATCGTCATCCTATTCCTAGGCTAGATGATATGCTTGATGAATTGAGTGGCTCTACAATATTCTCCAAAGTTGATTTGCGTAGTGGATACCATCAAATTCGTATGAAATTGGGTGATGAATGGAAAACAGCATTTAAAACTAACTTTGGATTATATGAGTGGTTAGTCATGCCTTTTGGGTTAACTAATGCACCTAGTACTTTCATGAGGTTAATGAACGAAGTTTTACGTGCTTTCATTGGACGATTTGTGGTAGTTTACTTTGATGACATATTGATTTATAGCAAATCTTTGGAGGAACATTTGGAACATTTACGTGCTGTTTTTATTGCTCTACGTGATGCACGTTTGTTTGGAAACCTTGGAAAGTGCACCTTTTGCACCGACCGAGTATCTTTTCTTGGCTATGTTGTTACTCCACAGGGAATTGAAGTTGATAAAGCCAAGATTGAAGCTATTGAGAGTTGGCCGCAGCCCAAAACGGTCACACAAGTGAGGAGTTTCCTTGGCCTCGCTGATTTCTTTAGGCATTCCGTGAGAGATTTCAGCACCATTGTTGCACCTCTCAACGAGCTTACAAAGAAGGATGTGCCTTTTGTTTGGGGTACCGCACAGGAAGAAGCCTTCACGGTTTTGAAAGATAAGTTGACACATGCTCCTTTACTCCAACTTCCTAATTTCAATAAGACTTTTGAGCTTGAATGTGATGCTAGTGGAATTGGATTAGGAGGTGTGTTATTACAAGATGGAAAACCTGTTGCATACTTTTCTGCAAAATTGAGTGGGCCTAGTCTGAACTATTCTACTTATGATAAAGAATTATATGCTCTTGTTCGGACCTTAGAAACATGGCAACATTATTTATGGCCCAAGGAATTTGTTATACATTCTGATCATGAATCTTTGAAAGACATTAAAAGTCAAGCAAAACTGAACCGTAGACATGCTAAATGGGTTGAATTCATTGAGACTTTCCCTTATGTCATTAAACACAAGAAGGGTAAAGAAAATGTTATTGCTGATGCCT
Source organism: Triticum urartu (assembly GCF_003073215.2). Lineage (NCBI taxonomy): Eukaryota > Viridiplantae > Streptophyta > Magnoliopsida > Poales > Poaceae > Triticum > Triticum urartu. Next base: position 280,835,566 of record NC_053024.1, on the reverse strand, counting down.
TGTCTCGTCATTATACTATGCTTTCACAACTTGACTTTAAAATATTTGGTTTGGAGACCATCAAAGATCAATATGTTCATGATGCTGAATTTAAAGATGTATTGCAGAATTGTAAGGAAGGGAGAACTTGGAACAAGTTCGTTCTTCACGATGGATTTGTGTTTCGTGCTAACAAGCTATGTATTCCAGCTAGCTCCGTTCGTCTTTTGTTGTTGCAGGAGGCGAATGGAGGAGAATTAATGGGACACTTTGGCGTCAAGAAGACAGAGGATATACTTGCTACACATTTCTTTTGGCCAAAGATGAGACGGGATGTTGAGCGTTTTGTTGCTCGCTGCACTACATGTCAAAGAGCTAAGTCACGACTCAATCCTCATGGTTTATATATGCCTTTGCCTGTACCTAGTGTTCCTTGGGAGGATATATCTATGGACTTTGTTTTAGGTTTACCTCGAACAAATAAGGGGAGGGATAGCATATTTGTTGTCGTGGATAGGTTCTCGAAAATGGCACACTTTATACCATGTCATAAAAGCGATGATGCTGTTAATGTTGCTGATTTGTTCTTTCGTGAAATTATTCGCTTACATGGTGTGCCAAATACTATTGTTTCAGATCGTGATACTAAATTTCTTAGCCACTTTTGGAGATGTTTATGGGCTAAGTTGGAGACTAAGCTGCTTTTTAGTACTACTTGTCACCCCCAAACTGATGGACAAGCTGAAGTAGTCAATAGAACATTGTCTACTATGCTTAGGGCTGTTTTGAAGAATAACAAGAAAATGTGGGAAGAATGCTTGCCTCATATTGAATTTCCTTATAGTCGCTCATTGCATTCTACTACTAAGATGTGCCCTTTTGAAATTGTGTATGGTTTCCTACCTCGTGCACCTATTGATTTGTTGCCTCTTCCATCTTCAGAGAAGGTTAATTTTGATGCTAAAGAACGTTCTGAATTGATTTTAAAAATGCATGAGTTAACTAAGGAAAACATTGAGCGTATGAATGCTAAATATAAACTTGCTGGAGATAAGGGTAGAAAACATGTTGTGTTTGCGCCTGGAGATCTTGTTTGGTTACATTTGCGTAAAGATAGATTTCCTAATTTGTGCAAATCAAAGCTAATGCCACGTGCTGATGGTCCTTTTAAGGTGTTAGAGAAAATAAATGATAATGCATATAAACTTGAGCTACCTGTAGATTTTGGGGTTACTCCCACTTTTAACATTGCAGATTTGAAGCCTTATTTGGGTGAGGAAGATGCGCTTCCGTCGAGGACGACTTCATTTCAAGAAGAGGAGGATGATGAGGACATCAATACCATTGTTACACCCACAGCCCCTACTGTTACATATACTGGACCAATTACTAGAGCTCGCGCACGCCAATTAAATTACCAGGTACTTTCGTTTCTTGGTAATGATTCTAATGTTCATGAGATTATGATGTTGCCTAAATTGGATACATTTGTTTTGCTTACAAATGAAGGGCCTAGCTTGGAGAAGGATGAACATTGGAGCAAGAACACGCATGGAGTTGATGGCATGCGCAAGGGGATCAAGAACAGAGTTACAAGTGATGATTTCAGGACTTTGAAGACGCCATAAGGAGTGCATGAAGCCTTGGACAAAATATACAAGATGCCACTTCATAATATTCGTCCATAGGCTATTCTAGGTGCTGCGTCACCTTATTAATGGGCCAGGCCCATGTAATTTCGAAATACTTAAGTATAGGCTATTTTTAGAGTCCGTATGTGTGGGGAAACAAGAGTTAGGGTTGGTTTCGGACCCCACCCTCAAGGGCCACGAAATTCCCCCCTCTTCCTCCATATATACAGCCCTTAGGGCGTCGTTTAGACTTTGGGTTTTGTTTAGATTAAAAGTTCGCCATAGCTGCAACTTCGCGTACTTCGTTTGTGTCCAACGACCAGACCAAGACGTCACAGAACCCCACCTTGATCAATAAAGCTTTCATCTTATATTCGCAATATCCCGATTGCAATCTCAGTTTCTTGCTTGTTCTTCGTTTGCTCGCAGGAAACAGACCCTCGTGGTCAGGTTGATCGTGCTCCGGCGTGGTCAATAACCCTCGGAAGTTGGTTTAGTGATTGCTAAGGCGCGACGTCTCGCACGTTCGTAGTCGGATCGTCAAGGTCGACTCCCACAGAAAACGATAGCCACCATCTCATCGAAACATCGGGACACCTTAGCCTCTATCAGGAGTTGCCCCTGACCCCGTCTCCCCCAACTCCGGCCGCCGAGATCGCCATCGTCGCCCCGCTCAGCTCCGACCTTCCCCGAGCCCGCTTCGACGCTTGCTGTAACCGCCGTGAGCTCAACTCCGTCCTCACCCTCTCCGTTAACTTTCCCCTGCACCGTATGCACCACACCACGTTCACCCGCACCCGCCGCCGCCGAGCTCATCGCCGATGTGACTCCGGCCACCCACCGGCCACACCACTGCGACCAACGCACTCACCACACTCGCAGGAACCCGTAGCACTACTCCACGCGCCTCGCCGTGCCCCGTAGCCTCGGGTTCGACCTAACCCGAGCTCCGGCATCCGCACAGCTCATCGCCGGTGACATTTCTGGCCACCCCGAGCTCCACCACTGCCACCAAACGACGCGGCTTGCTCCCAGCTACGTGTAGATACTCTCCGCCGCCCATTTGGTCACCGGAGCACGAAACCCGCGCTACTCCGCCGCGTCTGGCCTCGCCGGCGGCTAAACGCCGGCGAGTTTGACCTCGTTTGACCCTGGTTGACCCCGTGTGGGCCCAGGTTGACTTCCCCTGAGTCTATGACAAGTGGGACCGCTCTGCTAATTAACTTAGATTAGCACTAACTAAATTTAGTTAGTTAATTAACTACCGACATGCGGGTCCCACTGGTCAGGTTTGACCTGGACTGGCTCCGTTGACCACTGACGTCACCCTGACGCATTAATTCAATTACTGGAATTATTCTTATACAGGAAATTCCAGAAAATATTACAAACTTCAAAAATTCATAACTTTTAATCTGTAACTCCAAATGCAAATATTTATATATGAAATTTGATCAGAAAAATTCAATCTTTCCATCTGTAATGGTTTCATGCGTGAAAAAACACTTTAACCTTGCTGTTTAGGTGAAACAAGCTAATGCACTTAAATGGCTTAATAACATAAGCTTTCATTTGAATCCTTGATTCAAATAGACTCAAACCAGCTTGTTTCACAATGCATTAGGCAAGACACCTCATATTGCCATGTCATAGCATGCATCATAGTGTTGCATATTGCCATGTGATGATTGTGTTCCGTGGTGTCTTTCGTGGTAGGTTCTGCCTCCGAGGATATTTCCGAGTATCCAACTGAAGGGCAGTACCTTACTACTACTCCATCAGGCAAGCAGCCCCATTGATCATATCGATACAATCCCATGTTCTCGCTCCTGCTCTCATTTACTACATTAAGACAACAATGTTTCAAACTTCTGTGTGCTGCGGTAGTTGAACCCTTATCCTCTGGATGACCTGTCATTGCCACTGTAACTAGATGAAACCCACTAGCATGTGTAGGACTTGATTGAGCCATGTTTGTGTTTCCTACCTTGTTATGCCTGCTATGCTTAGAGTTGTGTTAGGTATGGTTCATCTGGGTGATGGGCTAGAGTGAAATGATTATGTTGGTAATGTGAGGGATGTGTTGAACATGATTTGGTAAATGTATCGATGAGAGGCCATGTAGGAGTACATGGTGGGTTGTTTCATTGAGGCCGTCCCTAAGAACTGAGATCTGTATTTGTGATTTATGAATCAGTTACTACCATGCATTGGGATCCTTAATTGATCCTTCGGCTTCTTAACCACCCTAGTACTTTGTCCAAGAGTTGCAACTAGTTTCTGGTGTTTGTAGGTTATGTGTTGGCGGCCGTGCGTAGCGCTGACCCTAGGGTGGGCTATGATGTGGTAGATACACCGTGGCCGGGTATGTCGGGCGCCCGTTTGGCATCTCGGGACCCTGTACACATTGTTCGGGGCCGTATGTGGAAACCTTGGCCGGACTCCCTGCAGATGGAACCTGGATAGGCGATAAACCTGGACTAGAGACTTGATTGTTTAGGTAGGCCGTGGTCGACACCCTCGTTGGGCTTCCGCTTGAAGGTTGCCGAGTACATGTCGTGTAAATAGCGGTAAGTGGTGAGAGCGTGTATGAAGAAGTACAGCGCTGCAGGGTTAACATCATCTATTCGAATAGCCGCGTCCGCGGTAAAGGACTTCTTGGTTGCCTATACAGTTCATAGACAAGTTAATGGTTACTACTAAAAGACTCAAGATAAGTGTGAGTACCGAGGATGGCCCTCTCGTAGGATGACGAGGGAGGATCCTCGGTGGAGTAATGTGTTGGTGATTAGTGGACTAGTGTGCAAAAACTATTTTACAAGTGGTGTCTCGTAGGATAGCTTAGCCAACAGTCAAAGCTGGCTTGCTGCAATAACTCCACCACCTTCTTGAGAATGAGCATGTATAGTAGGATCTGTTGTAAGACTTGTTGAGTACCTTTGTACTCATGTTGCTTTAATTACTGTTTTCAGATGACAACACCGCCCACTCCGACGGGTTTTACGTAGACCTCGACGTCGATGAGTGACTTGCCACCCAGGTGGTGATTCTGGCCATGGAGGGCCCTATGTACATCGACAGGCTTCGTCAAGCCTTCTTTCTTTCTAGTGTCTGTACTCAGACTAATTTGCTTCCGCATGTGCTTGTATGCTTGTATGACTTGAGTGTCGGGTCATGTGACCCCTACCTGTATGAACATGTTATGTATGGCTCTCCGGAGCCTTTAAATAAAGTACTTTGAGTTGTAGAGTTTTGTTGTGATGCCATGTTGTATTTACACATATCGAGCATATTGTGTGTATGATTGAAATGCTTGGTATGTGTGGGATCCGACAATCTAGTTGTTTATCCTTGGCAGCCTCTCTTATGGGGAAATGTAGTCTAGTGCTTCCATGAGCCATAGTAGTCCGTTACAGCCCGGTTCACCGGAGTCCTGCTAGCCCAACACTACTGCTCAGGACACTTGACTGGCCGGCATGTGTTTCACTTCGTTCCTGTGTCTGTCCCTTCGGGCAAATGTCACGCGGTGACATCTGGAGTCCTACCTAGCCTGCTACAGACCGGGTTCCCGGAGTCCTGTTAGCCCAGTGCTACAGCACAGATTCACACGCTGTTGACTGACATGTTCGATGTGATTCATGTATTCATGTCCCCATAGGTTAGTTCCGCTTTGGGTTCACGACTAGCCATGTCGGCCCGGCTTCTCTGTCATATGGATGCTAGCGACACTATCATATACGTGAGCCAAAAGGCGCAAATGGTCCCGGGCCATGGTAAGGCGACACCCGTGGGGATACCGTGCGTGAGGCCGCAAAGTGATATGAGGTGTTACCGGCTAGATCGATGTGACTCGGAATTGGGGTCCTGACAGAGTTGGCATCAGAGCCGGACTGCCTGTAGGTTCGTTGAGCCAAACTGGTCGATGTCGAGTCTAGAAATGCTCTAGTTATATGTAGGGGAATTGATTGTGGGAGGGAATGTAAGGCTCTTTTACTCCTTTACCATATGCCCTCTGATCCGAGTCATTCTCTTCTCATTCTACGTGGGTTAAGGACTAGGCTCTCTTCTCTCTATCAGGTTCACGTGTTACTAATCCGTAGTAACTTATAGGATTGTGGGTTCAAGCCTCAGTTCAGTTTCTACTACTTTTAGTATGTTGTCAGTTGAACCAGAACCTTGATATGATGTTGTTGAGTGGTTTTGCAAACTGTTGTGAATGTCTCAATCTTTTTCTGAGCATTTACAGCCGTTATGCTGTCCGATTTCTCCTAGAAAATACTAATGCCTTTGCATTATTCTGTGCTTTCAGATGGCCACCCGTTCCCAGAACCAAGTGGTTCATCTGACTCGGTGCCTCGATGTACCCAGTCACACGGCCATGTTGGTTCGACTGATGGTCGAGATAGGCTATCGACGGTATCCTGAGTATACCGTCGAGGAGCAGTTCCGAGACTTCAATCAGAGCCAATACCTTTGTACTGTCAGGATATATCCCTCTTATCCTGGAGCCACTGAACCCCTCCACTGCTCTTATGGACTTGGGGTTACTATTGAGATGTCCGTGCAGGATGCAACTTACTCAATGATGACTATCATTCGAGCCAGAACTGCCTTGCTCCAGAACACCGATTTTCGCTACATGCCAGCCTCACTCCCTGGGGCACAGGGGTACTATCAGGCTTTGTACTATGACTCTACACATGAGGAGTCACTACTCTGCACCACTACCGAGATGCTCGAGGACAAGGACCGCGAAAATCAGGCCATGCGAATGGAGCTCTTCAACTCTCGTTATGATCACTGGGCCACTTTGACTCGGTTTGCACCTGCTGTGCAGGCGGGATACATGGACATGAGGGACCTGTACCCCGTACGGTCTGGATTGCCAGATTGTATGGACTGGCGTGATGTAGGAGGCATCACCCCTCCTCGTGGCCCTCGTCTGCCATCGTTTGTGGGACCAAGGCCACATCCGAGTCCCTATGGCCCACAAGCTCCACAGGACCGTCTGTTCCCAGATGATCATGTTCCGCTTCCAGGCTTTTGTGGTGACTTTTATGAGGATTACTACGGAGCTGTCTGAGCTAGTAGTAGTTTCACTAGCACTGTAATAGTTGTATTCTCCACAGTCCTGCGTGACCCGTGGGATACGACTTGGTGTGTATCACGTTCCGGAGGTGTAGAAAAAATAATGTATAGGAGCTTGGAATGCCTCCGATGAGATGTAATGTCTTTCACCATAGTTGTACTCTAGCCTAGGCTTGTGCTAAACTATGTACGGGATGGGTATAACCGATGGTATATATATGGCAGTTTCTATATTACCATGTCATGCAATGAACATCTCAGCATTCCATGTTATCCATTGCATTCCGCACTTCTTTGCCAAGATTGTGCCATCCTCGTCTAAACCATTGTCTTGATTTTCCTAGGATGTTCAACACCCGTAGCAACCCTGCTACCCCGGAGCAGGGGGAAGCCAGTGCAGCTAGGGGTGAGAATCTGCCTCACCCGCCTTCTCTGGCCGAAGTTATGCTGGAGGTAGAAAGAAACAAGCGTTAGACTAACCGCTTGCTGGAGCGGATTGAACAGAACACTGCATGTCATCAGCGAAACGACTGGGTGTCAATCAATGACTTTATCAAGTTGTACCCACCAAAGTTTAATCATTCCATCGAGCCCCTCGACGCGGATGATTGGCTTCGCAGCATCACCCATAAGCTACGTTCTGCCAACGTAGCCGAAGCTGATAAGGTTACCTATGCTTCCTATCACCTCGAAGGCCCTGCTAGCCTTTGGTGGGAAAACTTTGAGGCTATGCGCCCGGTCGGCAAAATCACTACTTGGGCTGAATTCAGCGAGGCTTTCCGTGAGCATCATATCCCGGAAGGTCTCATGGATCATAAGAGGGAAGAGTTCTGCAATTTCACCCAAGGCAGACTGAATGTGGATGCATACAGCCGTGAGTTTGGAAATTTAGCACGTTATGCTCTTGAAGAGGTATCCACCGACGCTAAGAAGCAGGCAAGGGACTTAGCCGCGAGCTTCGCCGCGATCTTCGTCTGCACGAGTGCACCTCCTTCCAGAAGCTGGTTAATAAGGCCATCAGTTCTAAGACAGGTCAGACTGACTATGACGCTTCACGTAAGGACTCCCGTGATTTTGGTTCTTCATCCAACTCTGGATCTCAGAAGCGCCGGGTGTGGATTCCAAGCACAGCGCTGCCACCCAGGTTCACTCCGAGGCCATCCTTTGAGGCGCCTCGCCCGAACCAGTAGTTTGCACCGCCTAAGCCCTATGGTGGCCCCGCTGCTAATGTTGCTCCACGCCCCAATGTTGTGACATGTTTCAAGTGTGGAGAGCCGGGTCACTACAGTCGAGAGTGTCCCCAGAACAAAAACCCCAACCAGTCTGGAAAGTCCGTTGGCCGTGGTAAGCCAGCAGGAAAGACATTCTACGCCAAGCCAGCCACCACTACACGTGGCCATGTCAACTATGTCTCAGCTGAGGAGGCTCATGATGATCCTAACGTCGTCCTTGGTACGCTCCTTATTAATTGCCATCTGGCATCTGTTCTTTTCGATACTGGAGCATCCCATTCATTCATATCTGAGAGCTATGCTCGATTGCATAACACGACATTCTGTGACATGCCCACTTCCATGGAAATTCAAACCCCTGGCTCTAGATGGCAAACTTCTAGAGTAAGCCATGGGAATGAAATTCTTCTTGATAGACTTGTCTTCCTTGCATCTTTAATAGCTCTCAAGTCTTCGGACATAAACATCATCTTGGGTATGGACTGGATGTCAGCTAATTACGCTAAGATTGATTGTGCCACTAAAACCATTCAACTTACATGATCCAAAGTCAACAAAGGATGATACAAGAGGTAACCGGTTCTTCTCCGTGAGGAGGTCTTGAATCCACGAGGGGATCTTCCCGTGAGGGGTCTTGAATCCAAGGTGGATCTTCTCCATAGAGGCCGCGATCTCTCTCATGGAGTGGATCCGTATGGATGAGCGGGGCTCTATCTCACAAATGAGCTATCACAACGCTAACCCTAAATAGGTGGGGGTGGAGGAGAATATATAGTCTAGGTCCACCAAGGGGTAAGTGAGGATACTTGGGCCTCAGCTCGTTACTCTGCGCGCAGACACACGTCGGTCGTCTGACAGGTATCGGACGTCCGGTGGCTCACGAGGGTCCGGTCGTCCGGTACTTGTCGGACGTCCGTCGTTTTGGCTCGGGATAGCAATCATCGGATTTTCGGACGTTGTCGGTCGTCCGATGGCTGATGGTCGTCGGACGTTCGACCTTGGTCGATCATCCGACCGTTGTAGCTTTCATCGGTTGTTCCATCTGGCTAGTGGGGACTCCAGGTGTCGGACGTCCGGTGACTATTGGATGTCCGGGAGCTGATGCTTCCTGGCAGCTCTTCCTCTTGTTCCGTGCGCTTGGTGTTCTCACCGTCTTGTCCATGGTCTTCCTCTTTGTTCCTGGTCATGCATAGCACATATATTTGAGGTAGTAGCCTTGTCTCATATGTGGAAAGTGATGGTTCAGAGAGGAGCGAGTTCACCTTGCGTCCAGTGGCGTGTTTGTCACAGTAGGTCGCTTTTTTTGTCATGCATGTACATCCATGACAAATTTATGATAGAATCAAGATAGTCATACCTGTGCTGTCGTAGAAGTGTTCCATGACATTACCAAAATTATCATCACGGAAGTGTCCACTTCCATGACGACAGATTGCGCGTCACAGAAGTGCTTTCGTCAAGGGTGACCGACACGTGGCATCCACCATAACGGAACGCCGTTAAGCTATCGGGTCGGGTTTTGGATCCGATAACCCATTAACAGCCTCGACCAATGGGAAATTTCCACGTGTAAAATTCTTATTGGCCGGACGAAACACATGTCAGATCGTCAGTGGGTCAGATAGGCGCCTATGATATGTCAACACGTGGCACGGCGCAACAAGTTTAAATGTGCCGGCCCAACTGAAGGCCCACAAGATTTTGCGGACCATAATTGGTTGGACCAGCTAAAGGCCCACGAGATTTTGCGGACCGTAATGGGCTGGCCCAGCTAAAGGCCCACAAGATTTTACGGGCCATAATGGGCCGGCCCAAGTAAAGGCCCACACGATTTTTGTGTGCCATAATGGGGCGGCCCAGGTAAAGCCCACAAGATTCTTGTGGGTCATAATGGGCCGGCCCAGATAAAGGCCCACGAGATTTCGCTGACATTAATGGGCCGGCCCAGCTGTAGGCCCACAAGATTTTGAGGACCCTAGTAGGCCGGCCCATTAACTGGATGCCATATTTTGGGCCAAATGCCGGCCCATATTTGATCCAGTCCATTAATGGCCTGCCACGCTCCGGGCCTAATAGTGGCCCATATGAGATCCGACCCGTTAAAAGCCTACCATGTTCTGGGCCAAATTACGGCCCAGATCAGGTCCGGCCCTTTAAGAGGCTTTGGGCTCAATTATGGCCCATATCAGATTCGGCCCGTCAACTGGACACTATGCTTTTGGGCCCACTTGCTAAAGGCCCACTTAGTAATTCGGCCTGATATTAGTTTTGGCCTGTTAAGGGCTCGTTTAACATTTCGGCCCTATATTAATTTTGGCCTGTTAAAAGCCAGTCATATAGTTGGGCTTAACTACGGCCCTGTTTGCATCCGGCCTGCTCGCAGCCGATATCTGATTGGGCCAAACAAGGACCGAGACAATTTTGTCCTGTTAAAAGCCCTTGATTTGATTCACACAATCATGGGCCGGGGTTCATTTCATGCTGCTGCGTAACTAGTATGAATTAAGAACAAAGCTACTCTATACAATAAAGAAATTACGGCATAGTAACTTAGAATAAACCTACACTATACAATAAAGGGTTTAAGGTATATTACATCCACTGGGCATCGAAGTTCGTCACCAGTGATCATTAAGTTCGCCACCACTTGGCATCGAAGCAGATTACTAAAACTGGGCACCATTGCAGCGTAACAAAATAATACTGAACCGAGACCACTTCCAAGACAGTTCAAGAAAGGTTAGCCTTGCGGGGTGAGGGAGTCCTTGATTAGGGGGTGTCCGGATGGCCGGACTATACCTTCGGCTGGACTCCTGGACTATGAAGATACGAGATTGAAGACTTCGTCCCGTGTCCGGAAGGGACTTTCCTTGGCGTGGAAGGCAAGCTTGGCGATACAGATATGTAGATCTCCTACCATTGTAACCGACTCTGTATAACCCTAGCCCTCTTCGGTGTCTATATAAATCGGAGAGGTTTAGTCCGTAGGGAGAACAACAATCATACCATAGGCTAGCTTCTAGGGTTTAGCCTCTCTGATCTCGTGGTAAATCTACTCTTGTACTACCCCTATCATCAATATTAATCAAGCAGGACGTAGGGTTTTACCTCCATCAAGAGGGCCCGAACCTGGGTAAAACATCGTGTCCCCTGCCTCCTGTTACCATCCGGCCTAGACGCACAGTTCGGGACCCCCTACCCGAGATCCGCCGGTTTTGACACCGACATTGGTGATTTCATTGAGAGTTCCTCTGTGTCGTCGCCCTCAGGAAGGATGCCTCATACCGTCTTTAAATACGGGACCGTTGCTAAGGGAGCTTTGGCTGTCGGCCAAACTCTCCAGCTAGGCGGTTTCCTTATGACCGCCTGTTCGGCTGCTGCGCCGACGATGACCTCTCGGGTCATTGAAAGCAATCTTCACGTCAGCTCGGAATTTGCCGAGCAGCTAGATCCAATGGAGCTCTCTTCCCTAAACGAGCTCTTGGATCGCATCGCCGCCCTGGGAGTCGCTACGGATTACGACCAGATTGGGCCTAAACCCGATCTGAGAGAGATTAACTCTCCCCAGGTCACCCATCACGTTGTTGTGGTAGAGGGACAGTGCGGCGACCCTTCATCTATCTTAAGGACTAGCTATGTACGGATTCCCGATCCCTCCAAGCCGGATACCCGCGGAGGGGAGGATATCACTCAAGACTTGAACTTAAAGTCAGGCGACGGACTAGATTCATTGGGCCGCATCCAAGAATCCCAACGTCCGAGTTCGGAAACTCCTTGGCCCCTGGGTCTCAGATTGGGTGAGGTTTCAGATTTGATTCCACCCACCCACCCGTACATAAGCGATCTATCCCAAATTAGGCAAGAGCCCGAAGAGACAGTACATCATTACTAGGCCAGATTCCTCCTGGTTATGAACAGGATAAAGGACTGCTGCGAGGAAGACGCAATTTCATTCTTCTGCAATAATTGCACGGATAAGGGAATCCTCAACGCCATAAGTCGCTGTGATATTACACGCTTTGCTGACTTGGCGTCCATAGTACGAAAGTACTGTGCGATGGAAAGCGCCTGGAAAACCGAAACAAAATTTTGGGACAATCCGGCCTTGAATACAAACCCGGTCCGAAATAAAAGGGTGCATCATCGTCAGACACCCGGGTTCAATACCAGAAAGCAAAATCCCTCTACAGGGCACGTAACCGTACTGGAAGGATGGCTTGATGGACCCTGTAAAATTCACAGTGCAGAAGGTGCCACACCAACTCACAGCCTTAGAGCATGTTGGATACTCCGGCAGGTGGCAAAAATTGGCGAAGATCTTCTAATTCCAGAAGCCACAGAAAGCCACCCCAGAGAAACCAGTACGGTATTAACAGTCTTAGAGACTTTCGCATCAAATAATATGCGAAAAAGAACACTCCACGGCCTTGCCGAAGTCTACCAAGTAGCAACAATAAACCCATGGAGTGACACGGCTATTACTTTTAATGCCAGTGACGAACCTAAATTCCGAACAGCCCGAGCACCAACTGCATTGGTCCTTAGTCCAATAGTGGACGGCTTTCGTCTTACCAAGGTACTTATGGATGGCGGCAGCGGATTGAACCTCATTTATGAGGAAACGCTTGAAAAAATGGAAATAGACTGGAACCGCATTGAGCGAAGCAGCACAACCTTTAGAGGAATAATCCCCAGTCGGGAAGCGCGCTATACAAGAAAAATCACACTAGATGTGGTGTTCGGCACGCTGGATAATTACAGGTCCGAAGAGGTCATGTTCTAGGTGGCCCCGTTCAGTAGCGGATATCACGCTCTGCTAGGGCGGGAAGCATTTACAGTCTTCCAACCAATACCCCATTACGGGTACATGAAGCTCAAGATGCCTGGGCCTAACGGAATCATCACTCTCGTTAGTGATCCGGACATAGCACTCCGCGCCGAAAACAAGACAGCCGCACTGGCCCTCGAGGCGCTATCCGAAGCCCTAGCGGCTGAGGAACTGACTGCGCTGCGCTCCACGGTGAATAGGGATGATGTGATACTCGATAAAAGATCAAAATCCACCTCCTTTAAACTGGCGGACGAAATAGTCAAATTCCAGGTCCATCCAACGGACCCTAATAAAACAGCTTCCATCGGGGCACAGTTAAACCCTGATGTAGATGCCGCACTGGGAGAGTTCCTACGAGAGAACTGGGACATTTTCGCCTGGCACCCTTCAGACATGCCAGGAATCCCACGTAGTTTGGCCAAACACAGCTTAAATATCCTAAAAGGTTTCAAGCTAGTCAAATAGGCTCTTCGGCGTTTTTCCAAACCTAAGAGACAAGCCATGGGAGAGGAACTAGCCAAGCTATTGGAGGCCGGATTCATCAAAGATATCAAACATCCGGACTGGCTAGCAAACCTGGTGATGGTACCAAAGAAGGACAAATCCTGGCGCCTGTGCGTTGATTTCAAAGACCTCTACACAAGAAAAAGTACTTACTAGTCATGGTGGATAAGTTCACCAAATGGATAGAAGCCAACCTATTAAGATGGCCGAATCCGGACCGGTGATAGACTTTATATCCGGGGTTGTACACCGTTACGGCGTCCCCCACAGTATCATCACTGATAACGGCACGAACTTTACAGCTGATGAGGTAAAACTGTGGTGCAAAAACATGGGCATCAAGCTCGATTATGCTTCCGTCCATCACCCACAAACCAACGGCCAGGTCGAACGTGCAAATGGTCTTATCATGAGCGGCATCAAACCCAGATTAGTGCGGTCCCTTAAGGAATCTAATACGCACTGGGTAGAGGAGCTCGACTCCGTACTCTGGGGGCTGCGGACCATGCCGAATCGCACCACCGGATACACACCATTCTTCATGGTGTACGACGCAGAGGCAGTTTTGCCCTCCGACATAATTCATGACTCACCTCGAGTGCGCATGTACGAAGAAAGAGAAGCCGAGCTCGATCAGCAGGACAGTTTGGACGCCTTGGAGGAAGAGCGTGACATGGCAAAAGCCCGTTCCGCATTCTATCAACAGCAGGCTCGAAGATACCAAAGCAGAGAAGTACGGGCCAAAAATTACAACGTTGGCGAATTAGTTCTACGCCTGCCGGAGAAGAAAAAGGACAAACTCAAGCCCAAGTGGGAAGGTCCATTCATAATCGACCAAGTCCTAACTGGTAGAGCATACCGCCTGCGAGATGCATCGGATAACCGACTCGAGCCGAACCCATGGAACGCAGCCCGTCTACGAAGATTCTATGCCTAGCGTGGGACTCTGTATTCGTCTCCTTCCTCTGTCCAATTTTTATATACTTTCTGTCTTACATTTCTCTCCTTCTCCTCTCTCTCTCTTATAGCCTTCAAAGGCTCATAAAGTGACGCGCTATCCGCGCTCATTAAACCTGGGGGCTTCTTTAAACAGAAGCTTATTTATACGGGCCTCATGCCCAACACATGTGTCACACTTCCGCATGTACCTTTTATTCGCCATTATATGCATCGATATGACTTAAGTTTTGGCCAAGCTGGGTTGCCTGGCTCCTGTGCTTACCCCTACGTTCCCGATTGTTCGGCTAGGTGGTAAAGGGAGCACCTTTGCGATTGTTACTGCCGGGTCAGCCGGTTGTGTACCTCAGACCGGGTGAAGCCGAAAGCTAGCGTTCTTAAGGGAATATTCGGTCAGTGAACTAAAGATGATCTTTTCTTCCACTTATTTATCTATAAGCCCCCAGATGTTTTTCCTGCATCTCTTTTCGCAGAATGGACATGCAGTTTAGGGCATGCCTCCCAGGAAAGGAACCCCTAACGGAACTATTCTCCCTGGAAGATGTTTCTTACTAACCATGTAATATAACATAACTAGTTGGGCACTTGTCTGTTCAAGCACTAATGACCCCTACACCTGGTTTCCATGCATACCCCGGTTCTTATATAACCGCGAGGGTATTCGGACACACTCCGGACCGTCAGGTCCCGAGGATGAAGCGAAATGGTCGGCCATGACAAACGATCTACAATCCGGCTAGAAGGCATTACACATGTCAATTAAAATTAAATAGTCAATCTGACTGATTGTATTCCTCTTCAATTCCATCTAACAGGCTGTCTAGTTTACAGTCCTGTTGGGAATACTTTGCGGCCAACTCTACTTGGCCGTATACTAAGCTCACAGGGATCTCCTTCCCATCGGGCCCTACGGGTCCGACCTCGGCCATGTGGTTTGGGTCAGCCTTCGTGTACCACGTCTTCACCATTGCCCAGGCCTTCCTGGCGCCTTGATGGCAGGCCGACATCTTCCACAATCGGAAGCACTGCCACGCTCCCTTCAGCTTCTCTACAAGCTCTCCAAGGCCTTCGGGCATGGAGACGGACAGCCACAAGGCCTGGGCGACGCCTCGCATCACCTACCAAACTCGCTCGTGCAGTTGTGAGAGCTCGGGAAGAAGGTCACCCGTAGAACTGGGCATTTCCTCTGCCGGACGACCTGTCAGCATACCTACAGACATTACTCTGTTAGTCGACTTCCTCGCCGAACTCTTTTTTCAAAGTTCGTTCAAGCACTTACTATATATGCCGCGTCGAAGCCGCTGATTCTCCTTCACGGAGTCCAACAGCTGGGCACGAACGTCCTTCAGTTCCATGCCTAGCTTGGTGTTGGCATCTTGGAGATCGTTCTTCTCCCGCCTCACCTTTGTCAGCACGCTCTCACTAGCCTTTAGCTGGCATCAGAGTTGTTGCACTTCCGGATTTAATCCTGCGCCATCTGCAATTTCATTTGTCAGATTTGCACCCTCGCTGCACTTGCAAAATACTTACCTTGCGAAGCGTATATTACTAGAGGGGGTCTCCTTGGGCTCCCCTGTCGCGGCTAGTGCGGCCTCAAGTTGGGCTTTGCACTCTTCCAGCTCCTGGGACAACATGGTATTCTTTTCTGTAAGAACCTGCATAACAGATGATCCTTAAATCAGTTATTCTAACTGTTTCAAGGCTCGGGGGCTACTGGTATACATATATAATTACCAAAATTTTCTTACCTGTATGTCTTTCACATACTGCTCCGTGGCTCTGGCTAGACCATTTTGAGCGGCACGGAGGTACGCGTCTCCCGAATTGAAGGCATCCAATGCCTCTTGGGAGAAACAAGCGTCGCGAAGAACTGTCCGGCGACGCCTGTGGTTCATGGTACTCTCCACCTCGGAATTGGTGGCAAATAGCCTGTCCGCATCCTCCGTCGGAGCAGCGTCCGGTGCGCGCCTCATGTTCGCCTCCGCTTCCGGACCAGGCTTTGGAGCCTAGCTGGTGGAGGCACGATTGGCAGCCTCTCCGTATATAGTCTGGCGAGGTCTCTTCGTCCTGAAGAGAGCACGAGTGTTAATATGCCTCGAAGGAGTAACACCTGGGAATAAGGTGGCGCGCTACACCTTTGCGCCGGTGCCTCAGTCCGGACCACACTTCTTTTCAGCTCGCTGGGCCTTGTCGCCCCTCGTTGGCTAGTCTCCGCAGGCTCAGCCTCCCGTCTCAAGGACCTCCCCGGCAAAACACGGTTGTCATACGGTAATCGAAAACACGCAAGGACAGATCCCTTTTCAAAGTGCTGAGACTCCAGTCCCAGTTACCTGTGAGGCTGGGAGTAGCCCTGGATAATCGGCCGTAATGGCCACCAAGGCGTTGTCCCTGCTCAATTGATGAAACACTCCATCAATCAGCTCCACGGATATGTCCGGATCCTCTTGACAGGCCGGGTCGAGGGACCGTCCCAGATCCTCGGGTTGTGGAGGAGGGTTGTTTATTTCTTTAACAGCCAGACGCAGTTCCTGCGTTGAAGTCGTTAGACTGAAAATTTAACAATGGGAATATAAAACGAATGGGCAAGTAAAAGTGTCCACTTACCCAACTCGGGGGATTGTACATAGAAAATCCACCCCGTGGGTTGACGCGGAGAAATTCCTCCTCTTCTCCCTTGTACAAAGCGGACAAGGTCTTTATTAGAGCGGCAGCCGAATCCGGCCCCTTACGGCCATAGCGGGTGGTGTCGTCCTCCCCGTTGAAGTCCCACATGGGGCGGCCTCTATACTGAAGCGGCTGCACCCCTCGCATGATGCATGCAGCCATGACCCCGATCATGGTCAGTACGGAATGAGCTAACAATCTTATTCGGCACATCAGGTAAATAATGTCCCGGTCGCTTTCCCTCTGAGGGCTCCGTGGACGCCAGCTTAGGCGCTTCTTTAGGGGAGCACTGTCGAACTCACGGAGGCCGATCCAGACAGGATCCGGCAGCGGAACATCCTCTATATAAAACCATTCCGAAGGCCAGTCCTCGGATGCCTTCTTTGGGGTTCCGGATAGATATCCGGTCCCGGCGATGCGCCACACTTCGGCTCCGCCCACTTGATATATTGACCCCTCCTTAAAGCGGGGCACAAGGAAGAATAGCCTTTTCCACAGCGCGAAATGAGCCTCGCAGCACAAAAACACCTCGTAAAGGGCTACGAAGCCCGCGATATGCAATATGGAGGCAGGCGTGAGGTTGTGCAGCTGGAGGCCATAGAACTCCAGAAGCCCCCGAAGAAACGGATGAATTGGAAATCCGAGCCCTCTTATTAAGTAAGGGGTAAGGCATACCCGCTCTCCTTTGGAGGGATTGGGGGCGCTCTCCGCCATTAAAGGTGGCAAGTCCGGCTCGAACCGGGACCATATAGGCCGGGGGGAGAAATCCCTTGGTCTGGAGCTTCACTAGCTCGCTGTGCGGGATGGAGCACTTCTTCCAATCTCTAGGCTGAGGGCTGGAAGGGCGAGAGGAGGAGCTGCGGCGGCTGGCCATGATAGAATGGACCTCTGTCGGATACGCTTTGATGAATACTCGCGGAAGGGATAAGGTGTGGTTTGGATCTAAATCCTCGTCCCCTTAAATAGGCGGCTCATTCACGCGGCTAGGGGTGTAAATATAAAAAACACCCAAACTTTTCGTATTCGTTTGACACGTGGAAAACGTCCATTATTGGGCGTAGAAGCCAAGGAGCACTACATTTACAAGAAACCAGACACTATTCAATAGGTACACGGAATTTGGAGGAGAACCCGCCGTGCAATGCCAAAGACAATCTGTGCGCCGGACTCGTCGTCATTGAAGTCTGGTTCAGGGGCTACTGAGGGAGTCCTGGATTAGGGGGTGTCCGGATGGCCGGACTATACCTTCGGCCGGACTCGTGGACTATGACGATACAAGATTGAAGACTTCATCCCGTGTCCGGAAGGGACTTTCCTTGGCGTGGAGGGCAAGCTTGGCGATACGGATATGTAGATCTCCTACCATTGTAACCGACTCTGTGTAACCCTAGCCCTCTCCGGTGTCTATATAAATCGGAGAGGTTTAGTCCGTAGGGAGAACAACAATCATACCATAGGCTAGCTTCTAGGGTTTAGCCTCTCTGATCTCGTGGTAGATCTACTCTTGTACTACCCCTATCATCAATATTAATCAAGCAGGACGTAGGGTTTGACCTCCATCAAGAGGGCCCGAACCTAGGTAAAACATCGTGTCCCCTGCCTCCTGTTACCATCCGACCTAGACGCACAGTTCGGGACCCCCTACCCGAGATCCGCCGGTTTTGACACCGACACAGGGGAGCTACTGCGCAAGCTGCTGAGCAAGGCTGTGAGACCGGCCTAGCATGTCGGTCATAGCTTCCAGGTGTAGCTGTTTAGCGATGAGGTTCTCATTGGTGTTCTCCACAATCTTTCTTAGAGATAGGACTTCAAGTCGAAGTTGAGTTGCAGAATGCCTTTCTGCTAGAACTTGGGACTGAAGAAGTCGAACTGATTCAGACAACGAATTCTGTGAGCTTATCTGACTGTTAGTGTCAAGTAACTTGAACACTGTATCAAGACAAGACTTTGGGGTTGTCTCGCTATCTTCAAGATGTTTTGCCTTCTTTGCTGCAATATATGTTGGGTTTGTCTCACAGCCTTCAGCAGACTTGTGCATGCCACCAGGCATATCACCCTGAAACAAAGCAGAGAGATGACAATTTTTCCACGTGTATAAAGAAAGATGATAACTGTTCTGTCAATTCTATCCAATTTTAAATTAGAAAATAAAGAGTATGTTCAAAATATCAATAGCATAATTTGGCATTGTTCATAATGCGAGGAGCTTCACCACACTACTGGATTACCATGTCAATATAACAAGCATAGATGAAGGGCAAAGAAAATCATTGTATCTATTTTGGATAATGTGCATGGCATGTTCATATCATCAGCCACATCAGTAAGATAAAACTGGAGATGACAAGGTGCAAACGTGGGCTGCTTCAGCACACACTGGATTATAGATCCACAAGAACAAGCATACATATAGGGAGTATTAAGTAATGTGCATGGTATGAATAAGGAATTTGGTTTTACAAGTAAAACTTAGAACTTACGGTTCTTACGAACATGCATTTTGGTAGAAACAGCAAACTAAATAGCAGTAAACGATAGGGAGTATGAGAAAATTAAACAGAAGTTGAGGATAAAGGCTTTAGAAGGACTGACTTACATTAACAGTTAACACCGGCTTTATAATGCCCTTCTCCATGTCAAGGGAAGGATAACTCAAGAATTTCAGCACAGAATCTTCTTCATAAGCATTGCCTGTACTCTACATTTTGTAGAGAGTAATTATAGATATGATAATACTGGAAGGGATAGAGGATAATGAAGATAAGATGCAGATTGATGCTACATAATCAACTACCAATCCCTGGAAGTACAAGCGTTACAGGACAAAATGTACTGACAAGAGCAATGGGCTACACTTTTGCACTGGCATTGTCTGTGTATTCTACTTGTTGGTAAGATTAAATATAGATCTGATCTTTTTTAGTAAATGGTGGGCGAGGGAGATAAGATGCAGAATGCTACAAAATGAACCAATCCCTCTTCCCATAATACAAGAGTGTTTTGAACACTGGTGTACTGTACAAAACGTTCTTATATTATGGGACAGAGGGAGTAGCTGTTAATGTAAGGAGAGTGATATACCACGTTCAGTCCTTACAAGAGGACTGCAGAGCTAAACCTCTTCAAAAGCATTGGGTTGATTCTAAATTTATGTAAGAGTCCATACGGATCTTATAATGTCCACCAAATGGACAATTACGAGGCTAACATGTGCAGTGATGCTACATAATCAAACAGCTATGAAAGTAAATATGGTCATACAGGGCAAGAGGTACTCACAAGAGCAATGCAGTGTGCAGTATAGTTGTGAGATTCTGTGGTCCCTTGAGAACGAATGTTCTTCTGCTAACAGTTTTCGTACAAGTGAGACATTAAGGCAAATGCAGAAATGTAGTTCAAATTGTGATGAGATATCATAGACAGTACCTTGCGCTGCAGCCGAGACCAATGTGTAACAAGATTATTCCAGTCACCGTCGGATAAATGTAGCACCGGATACTTTACAGAAATTTTGTTCAGAGGCTTTCCATCGAAGTGCGCTTGCCTCAGGTAGGAACGATACTTCATCAACGAGTGCTTGAAAAGCGCAACCAACCATTGCTCGTCATCACAATCCAGTTTGCGCCTTGCCTATTTAAAAGAATGAAATCTTGTGTCTTCTATTAGCAGAAACATATGCAGTAATGACCATGAATAACATTAGTACATTACTTACGTGTAAGTTGCGGAGGAAGACTGGAAATTGTTCTGTGTCTGCGGTATAATCTTTCCATGAAGGAAAGATCCGCACAAAGTTCCTGACAACAACATAAGCTTCATCTTCTAAACTGGGAAGAAATGGAACAGGGGTCCTATTTGCTGCAATTGGGGCTCTCTCTGGTTCGAAAAGGGATTTGGCAACTGGATTTGGTGTACTCTTTGCTGGAATGGGGGTTTTGCGTCGTACAACTGGTGCTATGTCAAATGGCATAATCATACTGTTTGCTGCAGTTGGGGTCTGCTGACTTGGGGCATCAGAAATGACCAGTGTAGTATGGCTAGATTTGCTAGAGTTGGGGTATTTTGTGGGTCAGGTGATATTGCAACTACACCTAATGGGCTATTTGATTTATCAGGTGCCACTACCTTTTCCAAATACTTGGCTTGTGCTCCTCCACGATCAGCAATCGCCCTCTTCCTTTTGAACGCCTGATACACAAGAACAACATTTGAATGGATAAATATGGTATGATGACAGATGGAATATGTACTGAAAATGGATAGGCAGGGTGTATTCACATACATGATGCGTAAACTAAGCTAATGGCAGTTTAACAAAGTAGAAGCAATGCAAAGCATCAGTTGCAAGATATGTGCGAGCAATGTAACCTTGGAAAGTTAGAGCAAGTACCTTGATGGGTGAATAAGATAGGGCATCTTCCTCTGACTCCTCCACTAGGGAGCTACATTGACTTAGGTCTCCCTCTAGCTCAGAATCACTGTTAGGATCATATTATGAGCATGAATCTGTAGGTGGAGAGTGTTTGCATTGCATTGCATCCAGACTTGATTTCAGTCCCTTAATGCCAAGTTTGACAGCCATGGCATTGTTCTGCTTTATTCTTTTCATGCGCGCAAGCTCATAATCATTATGATGCTGTTCAGAATCTGAGATTCATGAAAACATAAAAAGTAGTCAGATTATCTATGGAATGCATTGCGGTTTCAACTCGGAGAGTGTCTCCCTATATACCCCTGCATATGCAAAGTTCACCTCCCCAACCGTGCTGACCAGACCACACACAGAGATACACACCCGAGCGGCGAACATGCATTTTCGAAACTGATTTAGGAACATTTAGCTGATCAATTAAACCGTATTATGGCTGTGCCATGGCAGATTTGACGCTGCAAACCGGAGAAATGATATTTAGCATCCATTGTTTGCTTCGAACTAAGAACTAAATTCTAAGAGCTGAAAAGAAAGTAGAGTAACCAAGTTAAGATCTATTTTTTGGTTGAGATCAAAAAGTTGAGGAGATATGAAGTACCACCTCTCTTGCGGCGCCGTGTAGGCATCGGGGGTGCGATGGTTGTCTGTGGCATTGAAGCAGATCTGCGACGGTAGATGGGTGCATCGGGGGATAAGTCCCGTTGTGGTGGAAGAGAAGGTCGTGTGAGCGGCCCTGGCAAAGAGGACGACGGCGCCGATGAAGCGAGAGGATGCGATGCAAGGCTATTGGTCCATCGCCGTGGATGAGACACGTCCATCTCTAGCAGTGGACGACGGGGTCTTGGTAGGCGCTCCGGCATGGTGGAGGATGGTGGTGATGGATGTGGTGGAGGACGGCGGCGATGGATGGGGTGACGGACGGGGGCTGGTGTGGGAATGGGGTGTTCTAGCGCGGATGGTGTATGAATGGGAAAATGGAGGGAGAGGTACGGGGAACCATGTTTTTGGGACGCGCCTGTCTGAAATATGGGTAAGTTACGAACTTATCCCCCGTTTCAAATTTGGTCGTCTCATCGGTTGGGGATAGGACGGTAATCTCGCATCTCCCAAATATTTGACAGTAACTATTTTGGGCGAGGAGAGGGTGTTTTGCCGCCCACGGTTGGCACCCACGGTGTATGAACGGGGCCGATAGGTAGGGCGGTTGTGTCACGTTTGATGGAAGTTACACATCTGCCCCTATTTAAAATATTAGCCTACATCTATTTCGGACGAGGAGAGTTTGTTTTCTCGCCCACCGTGTATGAATGGGGAATGGAGGGAGAAACAGAGGTCTTTCGGACGAGCTTGAATCAAATGAGTTTTGCCGCCCATGTCTGATGCCCACCGTGTCGGAATGGGCTCAGAGGCGGTCGTGTCACGTCTAATTGAAGTTACTAACCTACCCCTATTTAGAGCAGTGGAAATCAGGCCGATGGATTGTCCGTGTAATGGGTAGAAAGTAATTTCCATCTCCCAAACACTTGGCTTCGGGCAACCGATGTGGGAGTGGACATTTTGTTGTTTCTTTCGAATTTTGGGACAATAAGCATCCATGTTTACCCTGGCAACTAAATTCGAATCCTTTTTGTATTCCTATATGAATCTTTAGAAATCATTCTTTGTGTTTTTATATATCTTCAAAAGGATGACAAAGATGTATTCCACTGTCATATATGAATATGGTTTACAAATGCTGATACTCAAATTCAGAAACTAGAATCCGGTTTAAGGTGAATTCGAATATTTGGAACACTTCATGTCCAACTCAAATGTCACACACAGCATAATGTGTACTTCCATTTAGAGATGTACACAAGCGATGTATCAAGATTCAAATACCGAGTTAATCAACCAAGAATGTACGGAACTAACAGACATATAAACACTTATAGAGTATATGGATCAATAATATCAACTAACATACATAAGCCAGGCCGCTGTACTTTTTTTGGCTACAACAGCATCCTTTTTTAGCCAGCATCTTGTCCCTTTCCAATGCGTGCCCACTTATGGTCCATCTATACTAGTATTGCTAATGCACATTCAGCCCGATTGGCATATTTTTAGGTTTGGCACAGCAATCCAAATGAAATGTCTCCAAGTCTTATCAATTAATACAGACTTGTGCTCAAATAAAATTACAAACAAAAAAACAAAAAACAATTATTACATGATCTCTAAAACAAATGGTTTGATTGATTACATGAACAGACAACACAAAGGTTATTCAACTATGGAAAGAACATTTCACCTATGATTTACCAAGTAGGAATTTAATTTCCTTTTTTCCTTCAGGACCTTAACAATCTGGTCAGTCTCAACTTGCTTCGTTTTGAAATCCACCAAATATTTAATGGTTGTCTTGAGTACTGCTTGTGATTGTGCCGTTTGCTTCCTCAACATGTCAACTTCATCTCTAAGTGCAGAAGCAGAATCTCTTTCTACCACTAGTTTAGCCTCTAGAGCATCAGCAGTTGGCAATTCATAATGCACAATTGGGCTGGTGCCACTGCTGTGGGATGATGCAACGTCCATGGGGACCTCGCTCTTTGATCTTGGGCTAACCTGTTTTGCCATTAAAGTTCCGATTGGATTCAGAAAAGTTGAAGTTAGCAAAACATCTCAACTAGGAGTTATAACAGCAAACCAGTTAAACAAACAAGGAATTAAAGAGTTTCAATTGGATGCTAAAAAGTAGTTATTAACATCATTGTAACCCGCTGTTGCAGCAGCAAAGCAGTTAAACAAACAAGTAGATATTTAAGTTAAGGCAAACAAGTAATTCTTAATAGTAAGTATCAAACACATAGATAGGCGCAGTCTACAATATGATTAACAGGCTGTGCCATTATGTAACCAGTAGCAAACTAAATTTAGCCAAGCAACGTAATTGAACAATTTTGCAATACGTGGCTAACTAAAATTCCGAGAAGCAGGTAACTAAACTTACGCTAGTTCTTTGTACAAGCACACTGCAACTTCTTTTTCGCTTACATGGTTGTACGAAGGAGTCCATGGCATCAATTGCTTGGATACGCAGTCCCAATACTTCTTTCTTCCCACACTGCATGGGTAAGTCGAATGGTTAATCTGGTAACATGATGCGTCCATGATATGTTATATGAGGACGTGTAGTCAGACTAGTTGTAGCCAAACACGTCACACTAGCTTTTACTGTATATTTCATGCGATTACTTTTGGCATATCGAGATCTAAGCAATCTACAATAGGATGAAAAGACTGGCATCCTTCACATTATTGGCGAACTCAGTTCATAGAAACAAGCAATTCAACCATTCTATGGGTAAATCAAAAGCACCACTGGAATATTTTTCACTATCCAATCATACACGCAAAAAGGGGTGACGCCACCATAGGGGCTAGTATGAGCGGCCGCCTCAGGTGGCTGGAAAGTGTGCACCTAGTTTGAGTCATCTAGGTTGGCCCATGCTAGTTTTGTTCGTCCCAACGCACAAGCAGGCAATGTAAAAAATGAAGAAAAATGTTTCAATTTGGATGGGCCAATAACATAAGTGCAAGGAAGGCCCTATAGCAGGCTCGCGGCCCAAACGAGCGCCTCCCATATCGATCGACAGCAGGAAAAATCCCAATTCATTCGCTCCAGCATCCAGTCTGGTTCGCTCCTAACCTAGCCGCCGCTGGACAGACCGACACAGCACTTCCTCGCGCCCTCGTTGGAGGGCGGTCGCCAGGCTTCAAGCGAACGGAAGGACAAGAAGATGAAGATCCAACCCTGGGTGTAGCGTGCGTGGGAGGCAGCGGCGGCAGCGCGGGCATGGCATCGAGCTTGCACAAACGGACAGTCGCTAATTGCAAGAATAGCATGCGCAATGAGCAGGTACATCATATCCATGATTATATCTAATTCAACTCTTCAATTTCTGGCCAATAGTTAAACCTGACGGTGTTGTAAAACTGCTTGTATGTAGGGAATCTATGAGAAAATGAAACCAATTTCTACTTATTTTATAACTCCCCCAATCAATACTGAACTGACTGAATCTGATGTATCTAATCAAGTTTCCGGTGCAAACATACAAGCTCATGTTGTTCTTGAGCCTGAAGTGTCTAATGAACAGACTGCTAATGAAGGATTTGATGCAAACATTTTACATGCTCCTGGTGATGAACATATAGTGTCTAATGAGGGATCTAATGCAAGCATTTTGCAAGCTCATTGAAGGATTTAGTGTCTAATGATGATCTACTATGTTGAGAGAGACAGAGATTTGCAGCCATTGATGACAAGCAAATTATATTGCATTTTCATAGCTTGAGGAAACGTCGAGGCCATCTACCAGAAAGTCCCCGTATCATGACAACATAGCATAAATACTTTTCTAATCTGTTGTTTGAAACTATTGGCATACTTGTGCAGGATAGATATATTGATATGCAGTTTGCGCACTGGTTATACGTGCAATTACACTTCGATATTTTCAGCCAAAGAATGAATAATTCAAGCAGGTACAGACCATGTTTGTAGTCCTTGTACACCATGTTGCATTTTGTGTTTTTTGGTGCTTGCATCATTTAGTGTTTATAATCTGAACTACTTTGGATCATTAGCTGGTTTTCAAAGTGCATGTAGCTTCACATTTCTCAAGTTATGTTGATTTCCGGAGTGCCAGTGCCTTCGTATTTTTTAAGTTAAATGTTCGCCCCTGGTAACTTGAATTCGTGGATCAGCCACTGCACACAAATCATACACAAATGCCAGTACGAATTAAATGAAATGCAGGGACTTACGCTAGCTCGTTGTACAGGCTCACTGCAGCTCTGCTTGCGCTTGGGATGTTCCATGTGCAAGTCCATGTTACCACTTGCTTGGATGTGTAGGCCTTGTGCTCCTTGCATCCCCCTCTGCATTTTTGACACGGCGAATGGTTGATCAAATAAGAGGAATCGACCTTGATGTTGTACCGGAGGACAGATACTTACAAGGTTATACGGGTGTGCAAGATGTGTACCAGATCCCGTAGCGCCGTCATGCTTCGCTAAAATATGGATTTGCTTGTTTCAGATGATATCTCCAAAAGAAATAAGACTTAAGGTCAGAGTTGCATAGGCGTGTAAGCTTAGAGAGCAGTGAAAGGATATCCAAAAATCGTCGGAACAGTGCACAAGGGAGTGATGTGTGGATACCTAGTTCGGGCCGGAGTTTGGGCATGCTCGCCTAGCTAGAGTGCGGGTCACTTCAGAGCCGTTGAGGGTGATGCGCTGGCGTTGGATGGGCGCGCACGGATGCAGATCTTGAGTGGCAGCGGAGCGCTACGATGCGGTGGACGAGACCATTGGTGAAGCTCCAAGGGCCTCGGGGGGCGGAGGTGCAATGATGTGCTCGGTGAAGTAGCCCCGGTGAGCTGGGAGACGGCGTCGGTGAAGCGCACCTGATGCGGTGGAACTCGGTGTCTGTGAGGCACGTCGGTTGCAGCGGCCGACGTTGTCGGTGGACCACTCGGTGCGGTGGACGAGGGCATAGATGAGGTAGCTCCGGTGCGGTGGTGAAGCGCGACCGTCGTCTTCGTCGTCGTCGTCTGACACGGAGGTGGGGAACGGTGGGGAAAGAGACGAGACGAGGGGCAATTCGAGGGTTGGCGGCAAATTAGGGATTTGACCAATCTGGGTGCGGAAGGGGACGGTGGAGAAGAGAGATTTTGCAGGGCTGGAATTGGGGCCGCCAGATATTTCAATCCGAAACATGGAAGCGCGAACTTATATTGTCGTCGTCCTTTTTTTGGGGGGGGGGGGGGGGGGGGGTGGCTGGGTGCTACGCGTTCGTCCGACACACGCGACCACCCCGACAGGACTATGCTTCGGTGCCTTAAGGCACCTGCCTTTGTGTCCATGACATATGGGCCCAACAGGTGTCTGGCCCACATGTCATTGACGCAAAGGCAGTTGCCTTTAAGGCACCGAAGCAGCATCCACAACGACACGACCCTTGTTTGCCTGGTGCGCCTACATTTGAGAATGCAAACGAATCTTATTTCATTTGCAAACGAATCTGTATGTATTACCATGCCCGTGTTTTCCTTGCAATATTTAAAATGAACATGAAACTGAAACATGAATATTAAGTCTATTACTACAGTACATGCAAATGTTCTGTTTAGGTGGAGCTATGATTGTCGGGGGTCAACCCCTCGACCTTAGATAAAATTGTGGAGTTCTATTTAGGGTAGTTTAGATTATATTTGTCCCCACCCTCCCAGCCACCGATTGGTTGTGCACCACCCACCCCTCCTCCCCGGGAGAATATCATGTGCCCCCATACCTTAGATGCTATATGTCGATACGATTTTCTTGGAGCTTGTAGATCTAAGATATAGCAGCTCACATGATGTGTCTTAATATTTCTGCAGGAAACCTTGATGAGTTTGAGAATTGCACACAATTTGTACAAAAACTACTTAGATGCCCTTTGATCCCATATCCAACGACCTCGAACCTCTTATCACCATAGCATCTAAGATGAAGGAGGACATCATATTCTCCTGTATGTAAGAATATCATGTGCTACCACACCTTAGATGCTTTGGTGATACAAGCTCTTCGGAGGCGTTGGATTTGTGACCCAACACCTCCTCGGTGGTTCGAATGGTTTTTTGCAGAAAAGCCCCAAAAGAATTCGGCCACTGCTTACAAGCACAAAGACTGCTCAGATGCCATTGGATCTCAGATCAAATGACCTCCAAGCTCGTATCACCGTGGCATCCAAGCTGCGATAGCACCTTATGTTTTCTCGCATGGGAGAGTATGAGGTGCTCCCACACCGTAGATTCTATGGTGATATGAGTTCACTGAGATCTAAATGGCCCACAATAGGAGGTTTGAATGTTTTTGCAATATACGGCTGATAGAGTTTGGGAAATGCGCAGGAAGTACAAGTACTACGCATGTGCCATCTGATCACTGATCATACGTCCTAGATGCTCATATCACCGTAGCTGGTAATTAAGCTACGGGGAGCACCTATTATGAGCACCTGGGAGCCGTTGGATCGAAGATGCAGTGGCACACACGAGGCCTGAATGTTTTATTTGCAAAAAAACCTTTGGAGAGTTTGGAAATTGCGCATAATTACAAAGACTACTCCCAAGCCATTGGATCTCACTTCCAACGGTGTAAAAACTCGTATCACCATAGTATCTAAGCTGCGGGGTGGATGTGATATTCTATGCCGCTGTCATTTTTGTTCCTAAACTTGCAAAATACGTGTAACTCGTGTCGTTACTTGTCTAACCACGCAAAGTGTTTTTTCAAAAAAAAAATACATCCTGCACTGAAATATCGGAACAACACACAGGGGTCCCACTTGTCATTAATCAAATTTGGACCTAAAACTAACAGATCTGAAAGACGAGATTCGAACTGGCAACCTGGACTACAAAGCGTAAGTCGATAGCCTGAAAAAACGAATAGTTGTTGGCTTTGTCCCATAACTTGATTTTATTTATATAGTACTTTCGTTGAGTAGAGTTGAGGGAGTGCCTCATCAACACGTGCATGACCGTTGTCTCACTTACTGGTGGGTCCTAGGCCTGCGATCTCAATCTCTCTTCTCTCCATCGTCTAACCTTTGCACGGGCACACACGAAGAGCGGCGCTAGCTTGCCGTGGTGTTATTACAACTAAAAAAAGCTTGGAAAATAGAAGAACCGCCTAGAGCAAGAGACGTTGTGGCTGGTCGAGACGGAGCTAACCACATCTATCCTCCGTGCCACGTTTGCATGATGAAGCTGTGTGGCTAGTGGGGTGTTTTCGACCAACTGGCTGGGTCCCGAGGTCGAACCATAGGTACTACGTCTGATACAGTATATTTTTACATGCACATTTTTCCTCCGTGCCAAGACGTGGCACACCCTACCACGCGGTTTCGGGGTCCTCCCGGGTGGTGCATGTTGGGGAACGTAGTAATTTCAAAAAAAATTCCTACGCACACGCAAGATCATTGTGATGCATAGCAAGGAGGGGAGAGTGTGATCTATGTACCCTTGTAGACCGACAGCGGAAGCGTTATGACAACGCGGTTGATGTAGTCGTACGTCTTCACGGTCCGACCGATCAAGCACCGAAACTACGGCACCTCTGAGTTCTAGCACACGTTCAGCTCGATGACGATCCCCGGACTCCGATCCAGCAAAGTGTCGGGGAAGAGTTCCGTTAGCACGACGGCGTGGTGATGATCTTGATGTACTACCGTGGCAGGGCTTCGCCTAAGCACCGCTACAATATTATCAAGGATTATGGTGGAAGGGGGCACCGCACACAGCTAAGAATATGATCACGTGGATCAACTTGTGTGTCTAGAGGTGCCCCTGCCCCCGTATATAAAGGAGCAAGGGGAGGAGGCCGGCCTGGCCCTATAGGCGCGCCAAGGAGGAGTCCTCCTCCTAGTAGGAGTAGGACTCCTACTAGGAGGGGGAAAGAAGTGGGGAGGGAGAAGGAAAGGGGGGCGCCGCCCCCACTCTCCTAGTCCAATTCGGACCAAGGGGGGGAGGAGGCGCGCGGCCCACCCTGGCGCCCTTCTCTCTCTCCACTAAGGCCCATATGGCCCATTACTTCTCCCGGGGGGGTTCCGGTAACCCTCCGGCTCTCCGGTTTTCTCCGAAATCACCCGGAACACTTCCGGTGTCCGAATATAGCCGTCCAATATATCAATCTTTATGTCTCGACCATTTCGAGACTCCTCGTCATGTCCATGATCACATCCGGGACTCCGAAATAACTTCGGTACATCAAAACTCATAAACTCATAATATAACTGTCATCGAAACCTTAAGCGTGCGGACCCTACGGGTTCGAGAACAATGTAGACATGACCGAGACATGTCTCCGGTCAATAAACAATAGCGGAACCTGGATGCTCATATTGGCTCCTACATATTCTACGAAGATATTTATCGGTTAGACCGCATAACAACATACGTTGTTCCCTTTGTCATCGGTATGTTACTTGCCCGATGTTCGATCGTCGGTATCTCAATACCTAGTTCAATCTCGTTACCGGCAAGTCTCTTTACTCATTTTGTAATACATCATCTCGCAACTAACTCATTAGTTGTAATGCTTGCAAGGCTTATGTGATGTGCATTACCGAGAGGGCCCAGAGATACCTCTCCGACAATCGGAGTGACAAATCCTAATCTCGAAATACGCCAACCCAACATGTACCTTTGGAGACACCTGTAGAGCTCCTTTATAATCACCCAGTTACGTTGTGACGTTTGGTAGCACACAAAGTGTTCCTCCGGCAAACGGGAGTTGCATAATCTCATAGTCATAGGAACATGTACAAGTCATGAAGAAAGCAATAGCAATACACTAAACGATCGAGTGCTAAGCTAACGGAATGGGTCAAGTCAATCACATCATTCTCCTAATGATGTGATCCCGTTAATCAAATAACAACTCTTTTTCTATGGTTAGGAAACATAACCATCTTTGATTAACGAGCTAGTCAAGTAGAGGCATACTAGTGACACTCTGTTTGTCTATGTATTCACACATGTATTATGTTTCCGGTTAATACAATTCTAGCATGAACAATAAACATTTATCATGAAATAAGGAAATAAATAATAAATTTATTATTGCCTCTAGGGCATATTTCCTTCAGTCTCCCACTTGCACTAGAGTCAATAATCTAGTTCACATCGCCATGTGATCTAACATCAATTGTTCACATCTTTATGTGGTTAACACCCATAGTTCACATCGATATGTGACCAACACTCAAAGGGTTTACTAGAGTCAGTAATCTAGTTCACATTGCTATGTGATTAACACCCAAAGAGTACTAATGTGTGATCATATTTTGCCTGTGAGAAAAGTTTAGTCAACGGGTCTTCCATATTCAGACCCGTAAGTATTTTGCAATTTTCTATGTCTACAATGCTCTGCACGGAGCTACTTTAGCTAATTGCTCCCACTTTCAATATGTATCCAGATGAAGACTAAGAGTCATCCGGATCAGTGCCAAAACTTGTATCGTCGTAACCCTTTTACGACGAACCTTTTGTCACCTCCATAATCGAGAAACATATCCTTAATCAACTAAGGATAATTTTGACTGCTGTCAGTGATCTACTTCTAGATCACTATTGTACTCCCTTCTCAAAATTAGTGTAGGGTATACAATAGGTCTGGTACACAGCATGGCATACTTTATAGAACCTATGGCCAAGGCATAGGGAATGACTTTCATTCTCATTCTATTTTCTGCCGTGATCGCGCTTTGAGTCTTACTCAATTTCACACCTTGTAACACAGGCAAGAATTCTTTCTTTGACTGTTCCATTTTGAACTACTTCAAAATCTTGTCAAGGTATGTACTCATTGAAAAAAAACTTATCAAGCGTCTTGATCTATCTCTATAGATCTTGATGCTCAATATGTAAGCAGCTTCACTGAGGTTTTCTTTTGAAAAAATCCTTTCAAACACACCTTTATGCTTTGCAGAATAATATTATTTCCGATCAACAATATGTCATACACATATACTTATCAGAAATGCTGTAGTGCTCCCACTCACTTTCTTGTAAATACAGGCTTCACCGCAAGTCTGTATAAAACTATATGCTTTGATCAACTTATCAAAGCGTATATTCCAACTCCGAGATGGTTGCACCAGTCCATAGATGGATCGCTGGAGCTTGCATATTTTGTTAGCACCTTTAGGATTGACAAAACCTTCTGGTTGCATCATATACAACTCTTCTTTAAATCCATTAAGGAATGTAGTTTTGTTTATCCATTTGCCAGTTTTCATAAAAATGCGGCAATTGCTAACATGATTTGGACAGACTTAAGCATCGCTACGAGTGAGAAAATTTCATCGTAGTCAACACCTTGAACTTTGTCAAAAACCTTTTTCGACAAGTCTAGCTTTGTAGATAGTAACACTACTATCAGCATCCGTCTTCCTCTTGAAGATCCATTTATTTTCTATGGCTTGCCGATCATCGGGCAAATCCATCAAAGTCCATACTTTGTTCTCATACATGGATCATATCTCAGATTTCATGGCCTCAAACCATTTCGCGGAATCTAGGCTCATCATCGCTTCCTCATAGTTCGCAAGTTCGTCATGGTCTAGTAACATGACTTCCAGAACAGGATTACCGTACCACTCTGGTGCGGATCTCACTCTGGTTTACCTACGAGATTCAGTAGTCACTTGATATGAAGTTACATGATCATCATCATTAGTTTCCTCACTAATTGGTGTAGTAGTCACAGGAACAGATTTCTGTGATGAACTACTTTCAAATAAGGGAGAAGGTACAATTACCTTATGAAGTTCTCTACTTTCCTCCCACTCACTTCTTTCGAGAGAAACTCCTTCTCTATAAAGGATCCATTCTTAGCAACGAATGTCTTGCCTTCGGATCTGTGATAGAAGGTGTACCCAACAGTCTCCTTTGGGTATCCTATGAAGACATATTTCTCCGATTTGGGTTTGAGCTTATCAAGATGAAACTTTTTCACATAAGCATCACAACCCAAAACTTTAAGAAATGACAACTTTGGTTTCTTGCCAAACCATAATTCAGATTGTGTCGTCTCAACGGATTTAGATGCTGCCCTTTTTAACGTGAATGAAGTTGTCTCTAATGCATAACCCCAAAACGATAGTGGTAGATCGGTAAGAGACATCATAGATGGCACTATATCCAATAAAGTACGGTTATGACGATCGGACACACCATTATGCTGTGGTGTTCCAGGTGGCATGAGTTTGTGAAACTATTCCACAATGTTTTAATTGAAGACCAAACTCGTAACTCAAATATTTGTCTCCGCGATCAGATCGTAGAAACCTTATTTTCTTGTCACGATGATTTTCCACTTCACCCTGAAATTATTTGAACTTTTCAAATGTTTCAGACTTATGTTTCATCAAGTAGATATACTCATATCTGCTTAAATCATCTGTGAAGGTCAGAAAATAATGATACCCGCCGCGAGCCTCAACACTCATCGGATCGCATACATCAGTATGTATTATTTCCAATAAGTCAGTTGCTCGCTCCATTGTTCCGGAGAATGGCGTTTTAGTCATCTTGCCCATGAGGCATGGCTCGCAAGCATCAAGTGATTCATAATCAAGTGATTCCAAAAACCCATCAGCATGGAGTTTCTTCACGCGCTTTACACCAATATGACCTAAACGGCAGTGCCACAAATAAGTTGCACTATCATTATTAACTTTGCATTTTTGGCTTCAATATTA
The DNA here is from genome assembly GCF_003073215.2 of Triticum urartu. Taxonomy (NCBI): domain Eukaryota; kingdom Viridiplantae; phylum Streptophyta; class Magnoliopsida; order Poales; family Poaceae; genus Triticum; species Triticum urartu. The sequence continues at coordinate 280,801,947 of NC_053024.1, read as the reverse complement.
TGAATATGTGTAACACTACGATCGAGATCCAACGAACTATTTTCATTGGGTGTATGACCATCGAAGCTTTTATTCATGTAAACAGAACAATAATTATTCTCTGACTTTAAATGAATAACCGTATTGCAATAAGCATGATCAAATCGTATTCATGCTCAACGCAAACACCAAATAACACTTATTTAGTTTCAACACTAATCCCGAAAGTATAGGGAGTGTGCGATGATGATCATATCAATCTTTGAACTACTTCCAACACACATCGTCACCTCACCCTTTACTAGTTTCTGTTTATTCTGCAACTCCCGTTTTGAGTTACTACTCTTAGAAACTGAACCAGTATCAAATGCCGAGGGGTTGCTATAAACACTAGTAAAGTACACATCAATAACACGTATATCCAATATACCTTTGTTTACCTTGCCATCCTTCTTATCCGCCAAATACTTGGGGTAGTTCCACTTCCAGTGACCAGTCCCTTTGCAGTAGAAGCACTTAGTCTCAGGCTTAGGATCAGACTTGGGCTTCTTCACTTGAGCAGCAACTTGTTTGCCGTTCTTCTTGAAGTTCCCTTTCTTCCCTTTGCCCATTTCTTGAAACTAGTGATCTTGTCAACCATCAACACTTGATGTTTTTCTTGATTTCTACCTTTGTTGATTTCAGCATCATGAAGAGCTTGGGAGTTGTTTCCGTTATCCCTTGCATATTATAGTTCATCATGAAGTTCTACTAACTTGGTGATGGTGACTAGAGAATTCTGTCAATCACTATCTTATCTGGAAGATTAACTCCCACTTGATTCAAGCGATTGTAGTACCCAGACAATCTGAGCACATGCTCACTAGTTGAGCGATTCTCCTCCATCTTTTAGCTATAGAACTTGTTGGAGACTTCATATCTCTCAACTCGGGTATTTGCTTGAAATATTAACTTCAACTCCTGGAACATCTCATATGGTCCATGATGTTCAAAACATCTTTGAAGTCCCGATTCTAAGCCGTTAAGCATGGTGCACTAAACTATCAAGTAGTCATCATATTGAGCTAGCCAAACGTTCATAACGTCTGCATCTGCTCCTGCAATAGGTCTGTCACCTAGCGGTGCATCAAGGACATAATTCTTCTGTGCAGCAATGAGGATAAACCTCAGATCACAGATCCAATCCGCATCATTACTACTAACATTTTTCAACTCAATTTTTCTCTAGGAACATATTAAAATAAACACAAGGAAGCAACAACGCGAGCTATTGATCTACAACATAATTTGCAAAATACTACCAGGACTAAGTTCATGATAAATTTAAAGTTCAATTAATCATATTACTTAAGAACTCCCACTTAGACAGACATCCCTCTAATCTTCTAAGTGATCACGTGATCCATATCAACTAAACCATGTCCGATCATCACGTGAGATGGAGTAGTTTCAATGGTGAACATCACTATGTTGATCATATCTACTATATGATTCACGCTCGACCTTTCGGTCTCTGTGTTCCGAGGCCATATCTGTATATGCTTGGCTCGTCAAGTATAACCTGAGTATTCCACGTGTGCAACTGTTTTGCACCCGTTGTATTTGAACGTAGAGCCTATCACACCCGATCATCACGTGGTGTCTCAGCATGAAGAACTTTCACAACGGTGCATACTCAGGGAGAACACTTCTTGATAATTAGAGAGATATCATCTTAAAATGCTACCGTCAATCAAAGCAAGATAAGATGCATAAAAGATAAACATCACATGCAATCAATATAAGTGATATGATATGGCCATCATCATCTTGTGCTTGTGATCTCCATCTTCGAAGCACCGTCGTGATCACCATCGTCACCGGCGCGACACCTTGATCACCATCGTAGCATCGTCGTCGTCTCGCCAATCTTATGCTTCCACGACTATCGCTACCGCTTAGTGATAAAGTAAAGCATTACAGCGCAATTGCATTGCATACAATAAAGCGACAACCATATGACTCCTGCCAGTTGCCGATAACTTGGTTACAAAACATGATCATCTCTTACAATAAAATTTAGCATCATGTCTTGACCATATCACATCACAACATGCCCTGCAAAAACAAGTTAGACGTCCTCTACTTTGTTGTTGCAAGTTTTACGTGGCTGCTACGGGCTTAAGCAAGAACCAATCTTACCTACGCATCAAAACCACAATGATAGTTTGTCAAGTTGGTGCTGTTTTAACCTTCGCAAGGACCGGGCATAGCCACACTCGGTTCAACTAAAGTTGGAGAAACTGTCACCCGCTAGCCACCTTTGTGCAAAGCACGTCGGGAGAACCGGTCTCGCGTAAGCTTACATGTAATGTCGGTCAGGGCCGCTTCGTCCAACAATACCGCCGAACCAAAGTATGACATGCTGGTAAGCAGTATGACTTATATCGCCCACAACTCACTTGTGTTCTACTCGTGCATATAACATCAACACATAAAACCTAGGCTCTGATACCACTGTTGGGGAACGTAGTAATTTCAAAAAATTTCCTACGCACACGCAAGATCATTGTGATGCATAGCAACGAGGGGAGAGTGTGATCTACGTACCCTTGTAGACCGACAGAGGAAGCGTTATGAGAACGCGGTTGATGTAGTCGTACGTCTTCACGGTCCGACAGATCAAGCACCGAAACTATGTCACCTCCGAGTTCTAGCACACGTTCAGCTCGATGACGATCCTCGGACTCCGATCCAGCAAAGTGTCGGGGAAGAGTTCCATCAGCACGACGGCATGGTGACGATCTTGATGTACTACCGCCGCAGGGCTTTGCCTAAGCACCGCTACAATATTATCAAGGATTATGGTGGAAGGGGGCACCGTACACGGCTAAGAATATGATCACGTGGATCAACTTGTGTATCTAGGGGTGCCCCCTGCCCCCGTATATAAAGGAGCAAGGGGAGGAGGCCGGCCGGTCCTATAGGCGCGCCAAGGAGTCCTCCTCCTAGTAGGAGTAGGACCTCCTCCTAGTAGGAGTAGGACTCCTACTAGGAGGGGGAAAGAAGTGGGGAGGGAGAAGGAAAGGGGGGGGGGCGCCGCCCCCCCTCTCCTAGTCCAATTCGGACCAAGGGGGGGAAGAGGCGCGCGGCCCACGCTGGCGCCCTTCTCTCTCTCCACTAAGGCCCATATGGCCCATTACTTCTCCCGGGGGGTTCCGGTAACCCTCCGGCTCTCCGGTTTTCTCCGAAATCACCCGGAACACTTGTGGTGTCCGAATATAGCCGTCCAATATATCAATCTTTATGTCTCGACCATTTCGAGACTCCTCGTCATGTCCATGATCACATCCGAGACTCCGAAATAACTTCGGTACATCAAAACTCATAAACTCATAATATAACTGTCATCGAAACCTTAAGCGTGCGGACCCTACGGGTTCGAGAACAATGTAGACATGACCGAGACACGTGTCCGGTCAATAACCAATAGCGGAACCTGGATGCTCATATTGGCTCCTACATATTCTACGAAGATCTTTATCGGTCAGACCGCATAACAACATACATTGTTCCCTTTGTCATCGGTATGTTACTTGCCCGAGGTTCGATCGTCGGTATCTCAATACCTAGTTCAATCTCGTTACCGGCAAGTCTCTTTACTCATTTTGTAATACATCATCTCGCAACTAACTCATTAGTTGTAATGCTTGCAAGGCTTATGTGATGTGCATTACCGAGAGGGCCCAGAGATACCTCTCCGACAATCGGAGTGACAAATCCTAATCTCGAAATACTCCAACCCAACATGTACCTTTGGAGACACCTGTAGAGCTCCTTTATAATCACCCAGTTACGTTGTGACGTTTGGTAGCACACAAAGTGTTCCTCCGGCAAACGGGAGTTGCATAATCTCATAGTCATAGGAATATGTACAAGTCATGAAGAAAGCAATAGCAACACACTAAACGATCGAGTGCTAAGCTAACGGAATGGGTCAAGTCAATCACATCATTCTCCTAATGATGTGATCCTGTTAATCAAATAACAACTCTTTGTCTATGGTTAGGAAACATAACCATCTTTGATTAACGAGCTAGTCAAGTAGAGGCATACTAGTGACACTCTGTTTGTCTATGTATTCACACATGTATTATGTTTCCGGTTAATACAATTCTAGCATGAACAATAAACATTTATCATGAAATAAGGAAATAAATAATAACTTTATTATTTCCTCTAGGGCATATTTCCTTCAGTGCATGCATATATTCTTCCTGACGTGGGATGCCCTACCGCACGTTTTCTGGGTCCTCCTCGATCGTAGTGCCAAAGCAAGTAAATGAGTCGTCAAATCACGAAAGACCACCTTTCCCGCCGAGTACATCAGTGAAGCATGGTGGCTAGCTAGTTGGGCTAGTTCGACCGATTAGCTAGGTCACCGCCACATTTGTTTTTCACTGCTTTTTTTATCTACTTGCCGACAGGTAAATATAAATATCCACGGCAGCGTTGCTCTGGTGTTTGGGTGCGGCGGGATTTTTATTTTTTTGATTGACGGGAGCAGGCGCGGCAGGATTTTTAATTTTTTGATTGACGGGAGCAGACGCATCAGCAATTAGTCACGATGACTCCGCCTGTAAAAACCCACCGCTCCCTGATGTGAGAAGTCATCGACTGGTGTTTTACTGTGGTGAAAACCAAAAGATTCCCCGCTCCCTCCGCCTTCCCGTAGATTGCATTGCCTTTCAGCCATTTCGCCCCCTTTGCTTCCTCTCCCCATTGCTTCTACCTGGTGCCATGGCGGTGCAGCAGATCACAGAGTCCGAGGTGAGGCTCCTGACACAGGAGCTCCATGCCAAGGATGCGAAGCTCAGGGCCAAGGACATGGAGCTCCGTGAGCTCAAGGAGGAGCGGAGTGCCATGCTCCTACGTTATGTGCGGGAGTTCACGGAGCTTCAAAAGCGGCAGGCGTCCGCCACAAAGATGCTCGAGGTGTCGGCGGCGTTGCTGCTGAAAGCGGGAGATACGATAGGCCTTCAGAGGAGCCGGCTGGAGCGCGAGCGGGCCGATCGTGACGAGGTCCAGGATCGCCTCAGCCACTTCGTGAACCAAGTTGCCACACACGTGTTGCGGGTGCGCGATGCCTACCGTCGTCCCAGCGCGACGATGTCGGTCGTCGGGCTAAACCTGTTCGACCACCCGGTCGACTTCAACGAGCTGCGACTTCCTGACCTAGTCTCCTTCTTCACCTATATCTCCGAGGAGCTGAGCCGTCTCCGCGCGATGGTGGGGGCTGAGCTGGAGAAGGAGGGGTTGCGGGCTGCCGTCGCCGTTGCCGGGCGAATCCTTTCAGGGCTCTGTCACCGGAATCCATTCGTGCCATTGGACGCCGTCTTTGACGAGCTGGCTCCCGTCGACCGGGAGTGGGCTCTACAGGCGGTTGCACCCTACATCACCAACCTCATGCGCCTCGAGAAGCAGAAGGACTTCGGTGGTGTTTAGGCGCCCTCTGCATGGGCATGTCCGTGTCTCGGCGCAACATGACCGTTGGATCAAACTCAGACGGTGCAGATCAGTCACTTTAGCATATAGGAGTAGTTGGGTTGCATTCTCATCTCAATATAGTTGTTTCCTCTTCGTGTATTTGTTACATATAGGAGTAGTTGACATGCCCACAACATCATTTGTTATCGTCATATCTTACTACACTAGCAACAAGATTGTGTAGTACTGACGTATGAACCACTGCACATGCCTAGTAGTAGGAGCACTGTGTATGTTCAAGTGGCTGCCGTGTTTCGCACTCCTCCGTCATAAGAGTGGAAAAGCTTGTTGTAATCATTTTTTCTTTTGAAAAATAGTGGACACGCTCTACCGTGCGGATCCTCCTCCAGCCATGCACTAAATTACTCACTTTCGCCGACGTGTGGGACAGCCAGCATCGGGGTCCACCAGCCATGCACTAAATTACTCCGTAGTAGAGTGACGGTAGACTACCCCGATCGAAGCGCCGCAGTAATGCCCAATGAGCCGTCAAATCACAAAACCCCCTCCATTCCAGCAGTAAGTTGGACGGACGAAGCAACCCTCATTTCACTCTTCTCTCTCAGCTTCCTCTCTACCCAACCCTCGCTTCTGCCTCATCTTATTCCTCATTTCTTCAAGAAAACCCCGACCTACTTCTGCCATTGTTCTTCTCTCCCAAAGAATGAAAGGTGAGCGCATCAATGGTGTTGATTCTGGCCAAGGCCCGGTCTTGCAACCCCGAGACTGATCCTATAACTCCCTCTGTTTTCTTCTTTTGGGTTTGTGATTATGGTTTCTTTTATTTTATTTCTATTTGACAGTTTCTTGATGGATGCTGGAGCACCGGCCGAAGTGATGTCTATGGCTCCGGCCAAAACCGTCGGGGCTCATGGTACGAAGAAGCACAAGCACCCCGCCGAGACTACCGCAGACAAGCTCAAAGCCATCGCCCTTTCCAAGCCCCCCTCTCCGGGATCCCTCATTAAGCAAGTCTAGGTAATATCTCTTCTTGACGATCTTTTTCTCGATCTTGATCGTGTTTTTTCATCTAACACACAGTACTAGTACTAGTAGTACAACTTTCTGGGTGATCTTGCATGTGATTTTTGTGTGCCAAATGACAGTTCTAAATTCCTCTTTTGACCAAAACATGCGAGAGGTTGACTCTGATTTCTTATAGATTACTTTCAACTATTCCCTCTTTCCAAATTTCTTGTCTTAGATTTGTCTAGATACGGATGTATCTAATACTAAAATGTGACTTGATACATCCGTATCTAGACAAATCTAAGAAAAGAATTTTGAGACGGAGGGGGTACTTTATGAACATCAATGCTACCTTTTAAGAGGGTATATTTGCCTCAGTAACTTGTGTTATAGATTTTGCATGTAATCCCTCTGCTCTCATGCCTTTGAAGACATGTTCTAGTGTCTTTGTTCACTCATTTCTATGCGTATATGTAGTCATATATGGAGTACAATATTGAAAATCATCTTATATTTCTGAACGGAGGTAGTAATAAAATATGGTTTCTGTTTGAATTAGAACCAGGTCCGCGGTGGAGACGAAGTTCTCAAAGTCATGCCATGTGAACTGGAAGACCTGATGATGAGTTCTACTGCTGAACTATCCAGCTGCTGTGTCCTTGTCGCCACGTGTCCTGAACTAGTGTTTTCCTGTAGCATTGTTGTCAGGTGTGTTCTCGGGGCTGTACTTGACCACATCAATTTCCTGGCTGTGCCTTCGATTACGAAGGGTGTGGTTCTTGTAAAGCTTCCCAACAAATCTTATTGATTTAATGTCATGTTTTCTTTCTTTTCCTGCAATTTTACGATGCAGGTTTTGCCATGTGACATTCATCACAAAATAAACCGTTTGGTTTGCTCTACGATGGCTATTTTTGCAGGTTTCACTTCTTATGTCATGTCAGTAACAAAGGCACTGTCCATCACTTATAATACTGGAAAAAATTGGATCAGTCTGTTGTCTGAGTACAAGCTGAATCCCTATGATGAACTGCAGTTTGGTTTAACAAAAACGCCAGAATTAGTCCTTCTCGTGTTTAAAAGAAATGAAGAAAAAAACTGGATCACGGTCACGGATCCTAGTCAAGTTAGAAAGCTGATCATAGCAGACCAGACACGATCGCCGCTGTCTCGCACAGATCGAGCACCGGCAGTTGCTCTAGCACTGACAGCAGCAACAACTCAGTCTGATCCAGCTGAGGATTGGGCACTGACCACATCAGCGGATCAGTCTGATCTACTGGAGGATCGGGCATCGACACTGGCACCTGCTCCGACACCGGCACCAGCTCTACAAGGAGCACCATCCCCAGCAGCAGCGGCGGCTTCGGCACCTGCACCAACACTTGCACTTGCATCTGCTCCGGCCCGTGTGGTTGCACCGGCAACAGACTGGGCTGCAATTCACACTTCATATACCAAAGTCCTTACAAAAACCGACATGTCCACCTTCTTGGTAAGCATTGGCCACCCAAGTGCTTCATTCTTTTTTCTTTCCATGTTGTTTCCCATGATTCACTGTGTTTATCTAACTGTTTGGGTATGTCTTCTTGTTTGCAAACAGAGAATTCCTAAAGCAATAAGGGAGTCGTTCAACAATCCGAGCGACCGCGGCCAAGTTTCTCTTACCATGCGCAGCCTTGGTGTGAATGAACCTGCTCAATATACCGTAAGTACAAAGGATGGTTGCATGATGATTGATGCTAAAGGATGGTCAAGGTTCAAATCTAAATCATATATTGCGGTAGGGGATGATGTCAAAATCGAACTTTCTCGGCAAGGAGAGCTGGTCCAAATCAACTTTGAAATTAGCAGCACGCAACTGCCGAACTGATCTATCCTCCGAGAGATTTTGATGTAATAATCTGGCATGGTGCAACAAGTGTCCTGTGTGTATAAGTAGTACGATAGTATTATTTATCACATGGTATATCGTTGATAGAATTACAACTCTGATTGCTGGTTAGGAACTGTCGTTCGATTTCATTCCAACAGCTGTCGTGCTTTATTCAATTTTGTGTATTCGCCTTGTGACAGCATCTAAAACCAGCGCCATACCGATCGCTTGCAATATGAAAAGCACTGAGGTAGAACACATGGGCCCCCAAACATGCAGGGTCGGCCTGCGGCCCAAAGTCCAGAACCGTGAGCCTATCTGAGTATTATATTCTCATCTGAACCCCCATAAAAAAAGTTGAACCCCCATAATGCCCATGCGTTGCAGAGGGAGTATATTTCTCGGCAAGGTGAGCCTGTGATATAAAAGATTTGTATATTTCTTTACAGAGGGAGTATCTCTCTATCAAAAAATATATTTATGTGTAACTAGTTACTCCTGTCTTTCTACTTCCTTTCGCTGATATGTGGGGCAACCGGCAACGGGGTCCATGCGCCATATGCACAAATTAGAGTGCACAACTTCACGGTAGACACACCCCAGTCGTAGCGCCGCAGTAATGCCCAATGAGCCATCAAATCACAAACCCCCCTTTCCAGCTTTAGCAGTAAGCTGGACGGATGAAGCGGCAATATTTCACTTGGCCTGAATCCCCGTCTCCCTCGTCTGCTTGTTCAGAGAAAACCCCCTCTCGGCGATTGCATAGGGTTTTCTCATGGAGAACCAGGTACGAATTCTTCATCCATCCCCGATAAACCCAGGTCCCTTGGTCACAGGTAATCCTAGGATGGCAGCCGCCGCCGTTGATGCATTTTTCTTCCTACTGAATCTAGTGTGTTTCATTTGCAGTGCCCAAAGTGTGAGTACCCTACAGGTTTCTGCGCCCTCGGCGAGACGCCACACTTGTTCCTTCTCATCCTAACACAGCATTTTGAAACCCGCATAGTATGTTCCTAGAATCCTCTTTTCTATCCGGGAGGGTGGGGGTTTTTTGAACATGCTGTGTTCTCATATTATTTTTCCTGCAGTGTATTATTTGCTCTGCCAGAACACATGTACTCAAGATGCTCGGCCTTGCCATAACTGAATACACTAGTTTAATGGTCATAGTGAAGACAAGCCATGGATATAAGTTCCGAGTTGGGTTCATGAACCAAGAAGATCGCTGCCTTTTTTATGGCCGAACTTGGATAAACTTTCTCAAGTGTTACGGATTGAAAGTTGGCGCACGAATGTTGATGGAAATAGCAGAACCTGGTCATCTTCACTGCGATCTTCCACCCTGACATCGTTCCAATTGTTCATCCATGTTAGTTTTGTATCTGGTTCTTGCTTGTTGCCTCGATTACTTCTTAATCCACCTATTATGTCTAACTAATCACAATTTAACTTTAGAAGTAGCAACGAATCTCTCACGAAGATGCTACTTCTAACTAATATTTTCTTATAATTGGTGGCACGTGTAGGTTTTTCCAGAGTTAAGCAGTCTGCTTGTTTGTTACTCTGTAATAACTCGGCTGTTACTAATGGCACTGAAGTTGACTGGATCGACATCCACAAGTTCCTACACTTTATTGATCATCTTGAGGTCCTTGTGGGGCGTTTCAATGGTGGAAGGCCACGTGGGATATGTGTGCCACTGCTGCACTCGTTGAACAGGTCCAACTGTGTCGAGAAACTTATGGTACGAGCTGTTTTCTGTTATATATGTTGTTCATAAACTATTGCTTATACACAGTTTTACAGCTGTGATCTTCTTGAAACAGGAACTGACGAGTTCTATTGTTCCTATACAGATGCCTGACCATGGTCGGGTCAGACTTGCGCTTGGTCACAACATGATGTATATGTCGACCTACTCAATTCCCCTTGGAGGTGAAAAGGTACTTATTCATGGGTGGTCTCAAATGATGAAGGCCCGTCCATCTTGGAGAATAGGACAGAAGATTATGTTCATGCTTTTCCATGGCTCTAAAGAGAATATCCTATTTATTGACCACGTTGCGAGATGAAGCCACTTTCAGAAGGTTGTGGATGCGTGGGGTGGCGCCTGGGCCTTGTCCTGGGGCTTGGCGGCCTCACCCTTGGTTAACTGTAGGAAAAGTAGCGCTGTTCGAGGCGTGCTTTGTACGGTTGAACCTGTATAAGTACTCATACTGCTTTCAGCTTTGGTTGTTAAGTGCCCCTGCTGGTTTCAGTTAAGGTTGTTAAGTACTCCTGCTGCTTTTATAGTCTGTCGTGTTTCTTCAGTCCTGTCTTCATCCAGCCGCCAAAACCAAACCAGCGCTGGCGGGAGCGCCTGCTTCCGCCTCCCACGGCTGGCTGCGCCTCAGCGCACGCATCGCCGCCCCACCGTCTCCTAAATCGTTAATGCCGACGTCCTCCGCATGCTTTGGTGCGCTCGCCGCGGTGCCACCCTCTCATGTTGTCAACATGTTCAACAAACAACAGGAATCGACAGAAGTACGTGGAGAGGATGACAGTAGGGGCCCACCACATCAGCGTATGGAAAAATAAAATGCTTCCTCCTAGTGTTTTCCTAACATATGGGACCCACGACATTGTGAGCGTATATAGTCAATAGACAAGAGAACATCACAAGATCGGCTGACACCTGGGACGTAGCTACTCGAGCAGTATTTTTTTTGTTTGGTATTGTTGAGACGGAGCAGGGTTTGAACTGGGCTGTGGCCCGTCTAGCCTAGGCTTATATTTTATGTTCACCATCTGACCAGCCCAGCTATTTTTTCTTTGTGAAAATGAGCCCAGTTTATTTTTTCTGAAGAATACCCAATCCAGGCCCACTTATTTTTCTACGCCCTGATGGGCTGCAACTCTTTCAAGACGCCTGCAAATGTTGAAAGTACTATGAAATGGGTTGTAAATATAAAAACAGATGACAAATTGGCAATTACTTTATAATATCTGAATTTATCACATTTTCAGATTCCTATTTCACTGGGCATTAACCTAATTTAAATATATCTTCAAAGTACTTTAAATCTGGCTGGACATTTCGGTATTAAAAATAGTTTGGAACCCATAGAAATATGCGAAATTGGCCCTGGCCAACCAAAAAAACGACTGCAATAATTTTCATAAGAAGTTTCCATGAGCTATATATAAATTATTATATATAGCCCTAGTGCGCTCGGCGCGGCGTGGTCAACGTGGCCAAGGAACGGCTTCCATCGGACATGGACTGTACGTGGAGAGGCTGACAGCTGGGTCCACGGCCGTAGCAAGGAAGTGCCTCCTTATTACGTGCAAAATAATTATTCCTCCACCTGACAGCAGGGACCCACCGGACGGGCCACCAGTATTTTGCGAAAAAAATCATTTCCCCCTGACTGCTAGGACCCACCGGACGGGCCACCGTATTTCGCGAAAAAAACGTTCCCCCCGCTGTCAACTCGGACCCACCGGAAGTGCCTCCTTATTATGCACAAAAAAATGAATACTCCCCCGGCTAGCTGGGACCCACCTTAGCGGGAGGCTGACTTGTGGGCCTACTAAGTTGACGGGGACGAAGGGCTTTGTCAACTTAGTCAATATGAACGATTCAAGCTCCATTGACCGTACGATGTCCATCCAACGGCCGTAGTGCTTCTTTAACCTCTGGTCTTCTTGCTCCAGCCGCCCAAAGCAGCGCCGGTCGTACCGCATGCTCCTGCCTCCCGTGGCCGGTTGTGCTGCCGCAGAGGCCTCACCGCCCCCTACTATTCCCACCACTGGCCAGGCCCTGCGGCGACGGCAGCCTCACACCGCAGCCGAACCAGTTAACCCTCGTACTCCTCTCCGCGCATGCGCGGGCTTCCACTACCGCGTCTTCCCCGGCTCCCCGTCGTCCCCTTCCTAGGCCTCGCCGTCGTCCACCGCCCTGGTGCTCTCGGTGCGGCGTGGTCACCGTGGTCAAGGAACGACTTCCATCGGACGTGGACTGTACGTGGAGAGGCTGACAGCTGGGTCCACGGCGGCAGCAAGGAAGTGCCTCCTTATTACGCGGAAAATAATGATTCCTCCACCTGACAGTAGTGACCCACCGGACGGGCCACCATATTTCATGAAAAAAACATTTCCCTCTGACTACTGGGACCCACCAGCTACACCTTCGCACGCAAGGAAGTGCGTCCGGGCAAAAAAAAAACGATTCACCCCCCTGACTGCTGGGACCCACCAGCCCCTCGACTACTGGGACCCACCAGCTACATCTTCGCACGCAAGGAAGTGCGTCCGGGCAAAAAAAACGATTCGCCCCGTAACTGCTAGGACCCACCAGCTACATCTTTGCAGGCAAGGAAGTGCCTGACAGTCGGGACCCACCTTGTGGAAGCGTATGTATCGTTGACATTCTGGTCGCGAACGTGTACGTACATACTGGTCGATGTAGAGGCGCGCACGTGTCATAGTAGAGGAGCGCACATGTCGTAGTAGAGGCGCGCATGTAGCATGTACACATACGTACAGCGGCCAGGGTGCAAGAAAGAAAATACGGCCACATATGTGTACATACGGGCGGGGTCTCGAACGCCTACTCGCGCATACGTACGGCGAGGGCTCGTGTACATGGCTAGGTCGGGACGGAGAAACAGTGTCGTCGTCGTGTTCATGGGTCGGAACGGAATGCGTGGTTGTGTTCATTGGGAGGGCTTGGACGGAAGAGGCGATGGAAACGAGGCCTGGCGTACCGCACAACGGAGGAAACGGACCTCTTACGGTCGAAACGGGGGTCCTATTGATCGGGAGGGGTGTGGCGTACCGCAAAACGGAGGAAAGGGACCTCCTACGGTCGAAACGGGGGTCCTGTTGATCGGGAGGGGTGTGGCTACCGCAAAACGGAGGAAACGGACCTCCTACGGTCGAAACGGGGGTCCTGTTGATCGGGAGGGGTGTGGCGTACCGCAAAACGGAGGAAACGGACTTGTGTTGGAGCGCTACGGTCGAAACGGGGGTCCTTTTCATCGGGAGGGGTGTGGCGTACCGCAAAACGGGACTCCATGGGATACTGTTCATCTCCACCGTCGACCCCCTCCAGCCTCCACGAGCTACTGTTCATCCACCGTTGACCTCCTCCAGCCTCCACGGGCTCCTGTTCGTCCAGCCTCCACCGCGCGCTACTCCACCGGCTACTGTTCAACCACCCCTCCACCGTCTACTGTTCATCTAGCCCTCCACACTACGGGGTCCTGTTCAACCACCCCTCCACGGGCACCCCTCCACCGTCTACTGTTCATCCAGCCCTCCACACCACGGGGTCCTGTTCATCCACCCCTCCATGGGCACCCCTCCACCGTCTACTGTTCATCCAGCCCTCCACCACACTAAGGGGTCCTATTCATCCAGAGGCAACGCCACCACTCACTGTTCATCCCCCCCCCCCCCCCCCCCCCCCCCTCCCCCCCCCCCCCCCCGCAACGTTCACTGTTTATCCCATCGATCGGCTTCAGTTAGCAGCAGTAGCCCAGGAGTCGCTCGATCAGGTTCAGTTAACAGCCATCAATCGATCGCTCGGGTTCAGTAACGCGTAGCCTGCAGTGCAATCGCTCGGGTTCAGTTAGAACCCAATGCCTCGCTCGGGTTTAGTTAGAGCCAATGCCTCACACACACGCGCGTACGTGTACGAGAGAAACGCGCATCGCTCGGCCCCCGACCTCCCACCGTAACCGGGAACTCCCCGAAATTTTCCTCCCCCTTGCTTCTACCATGGTTTTTTCCGTCATGGACGGCCCAAAGAATGTCATGCAGCTGCGTCTCCGGCCCGCCCAGGACGAAAAGCCCATTTTCTGTCATGATTTTTTCTCATAGAAGTAGGATCCCACCACATCTATGATGATACCGGGTTTTGTCAAAATTGTCGTCATAGAAGTGTCATATGTATGACAGAAAAAAATTTCGTTCGGCCCAAAATGTCACTGATGTGTCTTTTTTTTGTAGTGATAGTCGAGGTCTCATCGTATGCCCTCTTGGGGCATGGGGAGTAGTCGTAGTGTACATGGGGATTATCGTAGGATGCTCTGAATCATCCCCCCCCCCCGCCTTGGGAAAGATTCGACCTCGGATCATGATCCTCATCACCATGGAAACGGTAGTCGTGGACGGACTTGTAGTTGGACGGAGTGGAAGACGTTGCGCAATCCAAGTACTCCAAAGTGTCGCCGGATTGGTAGAAATGCAAAAAGAGCACACACAACGTACACTTGGAAAAATACAATGGTTAGTGCATATAAAGTGTCCATCATAGAAGAATGAGTTCGTTCGGCAAGATTGTTCATGACAAAGTGCATGAAGCTTATCAAAATGATAAAGAATGATATGCACAGCATTCATTGGAGCAAATGCATTCATTGTGCACACGGATGTATTGTGATTATGATCAATGCAACCACGATGCAAAATGATGTCATAGTGAGACGGTTTATCAATAGCATGAATATGGCAATGGATACTCAATATGGACATGTTATCATGCAATTGATGGTAGGCAATATGATCATGATGTATGAAGATGCCATCAAGAAAGATGACAACCAATTTTCTAAGGAAGTGCACAAGCTCATATATCATGGATGACATGGAAATACAAGATGCAACAAGGCAATCATAATGTGAGTCAATCCAAGCATAAGATGCAAATTTGTCATGTGTATGATATGTCCATCGAGCGTGACATGTGTGAGCAGAATCAACAAATATGGAGGTGTTGGTGTACCAATGCTCGATGTCTTGGCATGAGTGGAAGTTCGAAGGTGCATCCAATAAGTCCGAGCGATCCTCAATGTGAATGTTCATATAGCCAATCTCCATTGTCGCTCCTCCATTAGCGAGATGTATCATGTAGGCAACAAGAAGGAGACGACAATGAAAGAGTGACCCATCCAATATGCGTATTTGAGGATGGCTTAAAGGGAAGGAGTTCACCTTTAGGAGATTCTCGAAAATGTTGGTGTTGCACATCATGTATGCTTTCGCATGACCAAGTTGTCGCATAATGACGCCATCTTGTGAATCCTCCAAAATGAAAGAACATGACAACCACTTGGAAAAACAAATGAGGTTAGCGGAAGTGCAAAACCTATGATTCGTGTCGTAAGATACCCAACTAGTGTATGCATCATGCTCTTCATAAGAAAGGACAAGGGAGCATTTCATAGTATGGAGGCATATGATGCGAGAACAACCAAATACAGTAGGCTCAATCAAGCAAGCATGCATCACAAGTAAAGTGTCCAAGTCTCCACGATCAATAAGCATAGATGCAACAAATGGAGGCAACCGACAATGAACAAGATGTATCATGTGAGAGGCATGAATATATATATGTCATCAACCCAAGAAAGCGAGTAAGAAAGGAACATGGGTGATGCAACAAAGCAAGCAATCATAGCAATCAAGTGGTGTGAGCTAGTAGTGCGAAGATGCAACATGCTAGAGGGAATCATGTCAAGCATGTCATGTGTGCAAATGGTGGTCATGAATAGTGCACAAGACATATCTCAAGCATGAAGGCAAGATATGAGCAAAATATCATCAATGTATTGGTGAGAGGACATATGTAAATAGAAATGGGACATCATGACTCTCCCAACACAACAAGCATCAATAGCATGAGGCACATGATAAACATGGAAATAGCAACAAGGATCTCCACCAAGCATGCAAATACACATATGAGTAGCATAATAGTGAATCATGGGTAAATGCAAGCAAGGGTCACAATTGCATGGCAAAATCATGTAAAGAGGCATAGCATGCAAAGTGAACACGAGAAAATGGGCATAACGTGACAAATGGTTAATAGCCCATAGCCGTGTGAGAGCCAAGTGAAAGAGATGCGCGTAGTTCTTGCGCGAATGGAACAGTGGTAATGGTAGTCCACGGGATCCCAAATCGTCGTTGCTCTCAAGAGCCCGTTTCGTCAACTCTTGGGATTGAGAGGTTGACAAGTATATGTGACTACCTACAAAAAACGAAGACAAAGGGAAAATTGTGTGTGTGTGGTATATGTACACATCATCCATCATGATGCGCATGTGCAAGTGTTTGTTAGCACAAAATAGCCAATGTTCAAATAAATGAGATGTGTGATATAGAAAGATGTCATCCATCATGATAGGTTTGTTGTTATGCATGGCATAATGGAGACTCAAAGGATTTAATGCATCATGGGAAATATCTAGAACATTATTACATGTGGAATGCGTATGGTGCAAGCAATTATGAGAATCATGCAAAGTATGGAATGCATCAAAATCCCCTAATATGTACTCCATCCGTTCTTAAATATTTGTCTTTCTAGACATTTCAAATGACTACTACATACGGATGTATGTAGACATATTTAAGAGTGTAGATTCACTCATTTTGCTCCGTCTTGTTGGAATGCCTAGAAAGACAAGTATTTAGGAACGGAGGGAGTATGAGGAAACTATGGGGGTCTCCTCATGAGAATTAATGGAAACATCACATGGAGAATATTGACAACATCCAAAACAAAGCATATTTGGTTCTATGTCATCATGGCATGGCATAGTAGATGAATTGCGCAAATCATGTAAAGGAAGCATGGCAATATCATAACATGAAAAACAAAAGCCAATGATCATCATCTCATCATCTATGCCATAAGTGCAAATGGGATTTATTTTAATGGGGCATGCATAGCTACTATGTTGAGATTGAAATGATGCAATATGGGATATCTCACTCATAGCATATGACAAGTTCAAAGGATTATCAAACATGATGTGACAAATATAATTTTCACATGATGTCCTATGGAGCATAAAATCACAACTAGGCAACTCGACATGCTCGTCACCATATTCATCATAAATAGGTAAGTCATGACATGAGGAAGTCGCACTAGCATGAAGCATGGGAATAGGTGTGTCAACATCATGCAAGCAATTATTCGTAAAATAGTCGACTAGTGGGACAACAGAAGCACCATCACCTATGTTACCTTTGGAGCATCGCTCATGTGTTGTAGGTGAGGTGTTGAAGACCAAGTCGTGGTCATCTTCATCTTGATGGAACCATGTGGGGGTGCATCTTCTTCCACCATGGCCATCGTCGTCTCCATTGGAGGCATGGACTCGTCGAGGATAGGCATGTCATCATGTAGGAGACCTAGCACCAAAGAAGAAAACACACTCTAAGTAGAGGTTAGGTTGTTAGAAATCATAGTGGCCTCACATGCCTTGTCAACTACCTCACTCACTAAGTGTTGTGTCTCACTCACTCCCGGTATGATGCTCTCACTCATATGGTTGGTGGACTCACTCAAATGGCTCTCAACCTCACGTAGGATGTCTAGCATTCTCTCAAGTGTGGGGCTAGTGGTGGTCACACTCATCCTCTCATAGGAAATGCACTCAATGTCACATATGGTGGAGTCACTCATATTACTCGTGGGGTGGTGGCTCTCCTCACATGGCAATTGGGGCATCTCGTCACATGTCCCTGTTGAAGAGATGTTGGCAAATGTCTCCGTGCTCAATCATGTCATGGTCGTAGCCATGGATGAAGGCCGAAGATGTCACATCATCACTCTCCTCCAAGACCAAAGATAATGTCTCATGTGCGGTCTCGTAGCTTGACACGGAGTATGAGTCCAATATTGGCACCGTCTTCATGTTGTTGAAGAAGTTCATTCTTGTCGCCATGGTCGAAGGGGATGGCCCTTGCTCCACCTTATTGTCCCCGTCTTGTTGTAGGAGGCCCATATGATGTGGCACCTCATAGCTCATCTCGATGACCGAAGGGAATTTCCCATGCTCGGCCATCTTTCTACAGGGGCTTCCTAAGATGGAAGTGTCACCCTCGCTCGTAGGTGGTCACCTTGTAGTTGCAGATGTCGATGTAGGCGAATTCATGGGAAGTAGGCAAAGATGCCGTACGTACGAAGGCGAAGATGCCTTGATAACACTTGGCGAAGATGCCGAAGTGGTTGTTGTATCCGTAGCTCCGTCTTGGTGGTGCTCGTCTCGCGGTCTTCTCTTGTGCTCATGATGTTTGGACTTGGCGTGAAGTAGGGCTTGTTGGGGCTTGTACGGTTGCGCTTGGTGAGCATCGTTATGATGATGTTGGCGTTGTCGCACTTGAGATCGTAGTAGATGTCGTTCGTCGTCGTCGTGCACATGTTGCTTGGAGGAGACTTGCCCTTCACAACGAGGTGGATCACGAACGTGATGGTGGTCATCATGGAGATGTGGACGTGGATGACTTGCGCTTGCATCATTTTTGCGCTCTGAAGACTTGTGACTTGAACGTCGCCGCCTTGAGGATGATGAAGGGGAAGAACGGTTTGTCAACAAGGTCCGAATTTCCTCCATCCTTGCAACTTTATCCTCCTTTTGTGCGGAAAGCTTGTTGTCGATGTAGTCCCTTTTCCTTGCTTCGGAGTGACAAATGTCGATGGAGAGGTTCTCGATGCGCTCTCGCAATCTTGATTGTGCACCTTTCATTTGTCGTTGTAGATCGAAGATTGACGCTTTGGTGATGTAATTGTTCACGCCGTCATTGTTGTCGAAGACCGAAGATGAAACGCCTTGCCTATACATCACAATACTCGAGCAAATATGAGTGGAGAAAGGAGCAGAACTATACCAAATGTACATTGACCGATGTTGAAGATGGATCAATGATCACTCAATGATGTAACAAGGAAATAGCACAATTGGTACCAATTCTTGTCGGTTTCTCACACCTATACAAGTAAGGCTTATGGTGGAGCTCGGTGAGGATAGTGGCACAAAAATTTGATGCAAAATGTTAGCAAGAGTCAATGATGTTGAAAGAGATTTACAAATTCGCAAGTGAAACATGTGAAACAAGTAGACCAATAGCAAAGAATGGCACACAGAAACGCACCCACGGATAGATAAATGGGGTCGTGCAACCAAGGAATGAGCACAAAATGTGGAATTCACGGAAAACGCTCGTGTTGCACAACTCAAGAGAGATGCTAGCACGATTATTGTATGGGCGGATATGACACTTGTGCACAACCTATAAGATGCAAAATGTATGAACTTTCTATCCCAAGTATGCTATGTACGATGTTCCGGTGGTATGATCCAAGATGATTGGATATGACAATCTTATATGCAATGTGGTATGATGCTATGGCTCTTGCTAACAAGCTTCTTTGCTCTTTCTCTTTTTCTTAAAAGCTTATTCTTTTTTTGTATGGCCTCTTTTGCACGATGCAAAAACCATGATAGCAATTGTATATATGCGGGAACAAACTTGAGGCACAAGAGATGATATGATGATACCAATATGATATGGTATGTATGCAATGGAAGGTGTAGCTCGATGATCACTAATGTGCACAAGTAACGTTGCTGGCAATACTCAAAGGCTAGTCTCGATAGGCAAGTGACGCAAAATAGGCTACGGTTTATCAATGCAATGGCAAGGGAATATACAATGGAGGGGTACCACGATACCAAGATGATATGGAGGTTACCATCCGTCTCGATGATGAGTGGCGGTGATCTTGATGGAGATACCAAGATGATGGAGACTCGTCCCTAAGTAGCCGAAACACCTTAGGAAACGGAAAAACCACGAACTCAAAATCTCAAATGTCAAATGGTGGTAGCGGGAATGCGGTGGTGGTTGCGGAAGCTCAATGGGATTGCGAAAATGCAATGATGGGTTTTGCGAGTAGGCAATGCAGAAATGGAGGGTAAGGTGGTGGATTATACATGGTGTCGGAGTTGGGAGAACGGTCCCTAAGTAGCCTAAACACATTAGGACACACAACTCAGAACACAAACAAAATTGGGTTAAGTTAGGGGGTGGAAGTGTATGGTGGGTAAGCCTATGCGGTAGTGGTGGTGGTGGTTGATGAAGAAGCAACTATCCCTAAGTAGCCTAGACACCTTAGGAGACTCAAATCACTCCTCAAGCAACCACTAATGCGTTGGGGAACAAGATGGGTTAGGTTGCGGAAGTCGGAGGTGGTGTAGTGGATGATTTGGTGGAAGCCCTAGGCAAAGATGCCAAAGTTCCAAAATTTTGATGAAAGTCAAATGATGCTGGTGGTATTTTTGTGGGAAGGGGGATGTCGAGAGCTTCAAAATGAGCTAAAGAATGTCAAAATTGGAGTTCAGATGAATTAATTATGGCCGAAACAAAAATCAGCCGAAGTCTGAAACTACAGGTTACGGACGTCCGTAAAAGACGGATGTTCGGGGGCCGGATGTCTGGAGTGCTCGGAAATCCGTAAATTTGGCTCGGGTTAGGGGTTCCAGATGTCCGGAAAAGGTCGGCCGTCCTGTGTTTCCTGGGGCTCCGGACGTCCGTAAAACGTCGGTCGTCCGGTGGGTCGGGGTCAACGTGAGATGCGAGTTTCGGGACGCGATTTTGGGCGGAATTTGGTGATGTTGGGGTCAAAATTGAGCAGATTTCCTGGATCGAACATGGGGAAACTTCGGGAGATGCTAGATCCACTTGAAACCAAGCAAATCCATGGATCAAATCCAACAATACTTACTCAAACCAACAAATCACAAAAACTATTGGGGCTATTTGTGGTGGGGATTTTCGAAATTTGGGAAGAACACAGCAAAATTAGGCTAGAAAACGAAGAGGGGAGGCTCCGAAATCATGATCAACCTAGCTCTGATACAAAGATGATGTAGGGTGAAACCCTATACGGCCGATTTTTCACGAAAGGAGCGAATTCTGCAATGAACACGAAGAACATGACGGGAGACATGAGGGAAATCACAAGAGGACCACAAGAGAAACACTCAAACCAACAAGTATGATCACACATGCGCTAGATTCATGAACAGAAAGGGAGATACATGATCCACGATCAACAAGGGACGATACACGGTAACCTGTTCTTCTCCGTGAGGAGGTCTTGAATCCACAAGGGGATCTTCCCATGAGGGGTGTTGAATCCAAGGTGTGCGGTCTCTCTCTTGGAGTAGATCCGTATGGATGAGCGGGGATCTATCTCACAAATGAGCTATCACAACACTAACCCTAACTAGGTGGGGGTGGAGGAGTATATATAGTCTAGGGCCACCAAGGGGTAAGTGAGGATACATGGTCCTCGGCTTGTTACTCTGCGTGCAGACATGCGTTAGTTGTCCGACAGGTACCGGACGTCCGGTGGCTCGCGAGACTTGTCGAACGTCCGATGTTTTGGCTCAGGATAGCAATCATCGGATTTCCGGACATTGTCGGTCATCCGGTGGCTGATGGTCGTCAGACGTCCGGCCTTGGTCGATCGTCCGGCTGCTGTAGCTTTCATCGGCTGTTCCATCTAGCTGGTGGGGACTCCACGCGTCGGATGTCCAGGAGCTGATGCTGCCTGGCAGCTCTTCCTCTTGTTCCATGCGCTTGGTGTCCTCGCCGTCTTGTCCATGGTCTTCCTCTTTGTTCCTGGTCATGCATAGCACATATATTTGAGGTAGTAGCCATGTCTCATATGTGGAAAGTGATGGTTCGGAGAGGAGCGAGTTCACCTTGCGTCCAATGGCGTATAGTCAAGGTCTCATCGTATGTCCTCTTGGGGCATGGGGAGCAGTCGTAGTGTACATGGGGATGATCGTAGGATGCTCCACATCACCTACTTCACGCCATGGCCAACCTTCATGAGAATAAGAGAACACCGCGAGACGAGCACCACCAAGACGGAGCTACGGCTACAACAACCACTTCGGCATATTCGCCAAGTGCTATCAAGGCATCTTCGCCTTTGGACGTACGGCATCTTCGCCTACTTCCCGTGAGTTCACCTATATCGACATCATCAAGTACAAGGCGACCACCTATGAGCGAGGGCGACACTTCCATCTTCGGAAGCCCTTCAAGGAAGATGGCCGAGGATGGGAATTTCCGTTCGGTCATGGAGACGAGCTACGAGGTGCCACATCATATGGGCCTCCAACAACAAGACGATGACAAGAAGGTCGAGCAAGGGCCATCTCCTTTGACCACGGCGATGAGCATGAACCTCTTCAACAACATGAAGACGACGCCCATATTGGACTCATACTCCGAGTCAAGCTACGAGACCTCACATGAGACCTTATCTTTGGTCTTAGAGGAGAGTGATGATGTGCCATCTTCGGCCTTCATCCCCGGCTACGACTATGACATTATTGAGCATGGATAAATTTGCACCAACATCTCTCCGACAACGACATGTGAAGAGATGCCCCAATTGCCATGCGAGGAGAGGCACCACCCCACGAGTGATATGAGTGACTCCACCATATGTGACATTGAGTGCATTTCCTATGAGAGGATGAGTGTGACCACCACTAGCCCCACACTTGAGAGCATGCCACACATCCTATGTGAGGTTGAGAGCCATTTGAGTGACTCCACCAACCATATGAGTGAGAGCATCCAAGAGAGAGTGAGTGAGCCACAACACTTAGTGATTGAGGTAGTTGACACGGCATGTGAGGCCACTATGATTTCTAACGGCATAACCTCTACTCCTAGTGTGTTTTCTTCTTTGGTGCTAGGTCTCCTACATGATGACATGCCTATCCTCGGCGTGTCCATACCTCCAATGGAGATGACGTTGGCTACTTAGGGACGAATCTCCATTATCTTGGTATCTCCATCAAGATCACCGCCACTCATCATCGCCTTGGACGGTAACCTCCATATCATCTTGGTATCATGGTATCCCTCCATTGTACATTCCCCTTACAATTGCATTGATGACCTCTAGCTCATTTTGCGTCACTTGCCTATCGAGACTAGACATTTGAATATTGCCAGCAACGTTACTTGTGCACATTAGTGATCTACACCATACATTGCATACATACCATATCATATTGGTAATATATCATCCCTTGTATCACAAGATTGTTCCTGTATATATCCAATTGCTACCTTGGTTTGTCCATTTCGCATTGTGGCCATATACAAAAAAAAAGAATAAGCTTTTCAGCAAATAAAAAGAGTGACCAAAGAGCTTGTAAGCAAGTGCCATAGCATCATACCGCATTACACATAAGATTGTCATATCCGACCATCTTGGATCATACAACCGGAACATCATACACATAGCATACTTGGGGTAGAAAGCTCATACATTTTCATCCTATAGGTTGTGCACAAGTGTCGTATCCGCCTATTGAGCAATCGTGCTAGCGTCTCTCTTGAGGTGTGCAACACGAGCGTTTTCCATGGATTCCACATTTTGTGCTCATTCCTTGGTTGCACAACCCCATTTATCTATCCATGTGTGCGCTTCCATGTGCCATTCATTGCTATCGGACTACTTGTTTCACTTGCGAATTTCTGAATCTCTTTCAACATTATTGACTCTTGCTAACATTTTGCATTAAATTTTTTTGCCACTATCCTCACCGAGCTCCACCATAAGCCTTATTTTGTGTAGGTGTGAGAAACCGACAAGAATTGGTACCAATTGTGCTATTTCTTTGTTACATCATTGTGTGATCATTGATCCATCTTGAACATCGGTCAAGGTACATTTGCTATAGTTCTTCTCCTTTCTCCACTCATATTTGCTCGAGTATTGTGATGGATAGGCAAGGCATTTCATCTCCAATCTTCCACAACAACGACAACATGAACAACTACATCACCAAAGCGTCAATCTTCGATCTACAACGACAAATGCAAGGCGCGCAATCAAGATTGAGAGAGCGCATCGAGAACCTATCCATTGCCATTCGCCACTCCAAAGCAAGGAAAATGGACTACATCAACGACAAGCTTTCCGCACAGAAGGAGGAGCACGATGCAAGGATGGAGGAGATTCGGACTTTGTTGGCCAAACGTTCTTCCCCTTCATCATCGTTAAGGCAACGGTGAGAAAGTCAATCATCTTCGGAGCGCCCAAACGATCATGTTCGTGATCCACATCGTCATGAAGGGCGAGTCACCTCCAAGCAACATGTGCACGATGACAACGAACAACATCTACTACCAGCTCAAGTGCGACAACGACACCATCATCATGAAGATGCTCGTCAAGCGAAACCTTACAAGTCCCAACAAGCCCTACTTCACGCCAAGTCCAAACTTCATGAGCATAAGAGAAGACCGTGAGACGAGCACCACCAAGACGGAGCTACGACTACACCAACCACTTCGGCATCTTCGCCAAGTGCAATCAAGGCATCTTCGCCTTTGGACGTATGGCATCTTCGCCTACTTCCCGCGAGTTCACCTACATCGACATCTTCTACATCAAGGCGACCACATACAAGTGAGGGCGACACTTCCATCTTCGAAAGCCCCTCAAAAAAGATGGTGGAGCATGGGAAATTCCCTTCTGTCTTGGAGACAAGCTATAACGCCCTCGATGCGGCTATATCTCCCACGTGTCGAAGCACGACTTAGAGGCATAACCACATTGAAAGCAATGTCGCAAGTGAGGTAATCTTCTCACAACCCGTGGAATACAAAAGGGAAAGAGATACATAGTTGGCTTACAATCGCCACTTCACGCAATACATGAATAAAGCATTACATTCATCCATATGCACTCAAGGTGCGACTACGGAACCAAAATAAAAGAAGACTACCCCAAATGCTACACAGATCCCCGATCGTCCCAACTGGGCTCCACTACTGATCAACTGGAAACGTAACAACACAAAGAACGAGATCTTCATAGAGCTCCTCCTTGAGCTCGGTTGCGTCACCTGCACGGTTTCAACGGCACCTGCAAACTGGTTTTGGAAGTATCTGTGAGTCATGGGGACTCAGCAATCTCAGACCCTCGCGATCAAGACTATTTAAGCTTATAGGTAGGGTAAAAGGTTTGAGGTGGAGTTGCAGCAAGCGACTAGCATATATGGTGGCTAACATACGCAAATGAGAGCGAGAAGAGAAGGAAAAAGCACATTCGATGAACTATGATCAATAAGTGATCCTAGAACAACCTACCTCAAACATTACTCCAACACCGTGTTTACTTCCCGGACTCCGCCGGAAAGAGACCATCACGGTTACACACACGGTTGATGCATTTTAATTAAGATAAGTTTCAGGTTTTCTACAACCGGACATTAACAAATTCCCATCTGCCCATAACCGCGGGCACGACTTTCGAAAGTTCAAAACCCTGCAGGGGAGTCCCAACTTAGCCCATCACAAGCTCTCACGGTCAACGAAGGATATTCCTTCTCCCAAGACATTCCGATCAAACTCGGCATCCCGGTTACAATACATCCTCGACAATGGTAAAACAAGTCCAGCAACACCGCCCAAATGTGCCGACAAATCCCGATAGGAGCTGCACATATCTCCTTCTCAGGGCACACTCAGATTGTCCAAACTTCCGGTAAGCCAGCCCAGAGTTGCCCCTGGTGGCCATCGGCGGCTGACAAGGTGGACCAACACTCAGAGGAGCACTGGCCCGGGGGTTTAAATAAAGATGACCCTTGAGTCCGCGGAACCCAATGGAAAAAGAGGCTAGGTGGCGAATGGTAAAACCAATGTTGGGCATTGCTGGAGGAGTTTTATTCAAGGTGAACTGTCAAGGGGTTCCCATTATAACCCAACTGTGTAAGGAACGCAAAATCTGGGAACATAACACCAATATGACGGAAACTAGGGCGGCAAGAGTGGAACAAAACACCAGGAATAAGGCCGAGCCTTCCACCCTTTACCAAGTGTATAGATGCATTAATTTAAATAAGAGATATTGTGATATCCCAACAAATATCCATGTTCCAACAAGGAACAAACTCCAATCTTCACCTGCAACTAACAACGCTATAAGAGGGGCTGAGCGAAGCGGTAACATAGCCAAACAACGGTTTGCTAGGACAAGGTAGGTTAGAGGCTTGGCTTAACAATATGGGAGGCACGATAAGGAAGTGGTAGGTATCGTAGTATAGGCATAGCAAAAGAGCGAGCAACTAGCAAGAAAAGATAGCTGTGATTTCGAGGGTATGGTCATCTTGCCTGAAATCCCGCAAGGAAGACGAACGAGTCCATGATGAAGACAAATGGACGAAGTCGAACGAATCATCACAAGCGTGACGTTATTGGAACTAACCCGAAGAAGCAACACCGGGAAGAAGCAAACAATCATGGTAAACAACCATCACATAATCATGGCATGGTGCACAATCGAGTATGATGCATGCCTGATTTAATGAAGCATGGCATGGCAAAGTGCACAAGCAACCCTACAAATTAAGTGGAGCTCAATATGCAACTCCGTTGCATATTGACGGATCACCACGTGACTTATTTAGTTCGATCTTGTTTATGTACCCAACAATATTAAATGTTGTTAAACATGGCAAGAGGGTGAAGCAAAGTAAAACTACCTATCTAGTCAAGTTTAAATGAGGCTGGAAGCAACGAACAACAATTCTGGTAAATCCCCATATGCATATATCAGGTTTTGGTACTGTTTTGCCCTAAACACAATTTTAGGGTTGTCAAACATGCAAAGAAAGTAAACCATGTTAAACTAGGCATTTTTCTACCCATTTACATATGAAGTTTGTTTAAAACCGAGCTACGGTTAATTAGTTATGAATTAAATCATTTCAACATGGCATAGGGGAAAAATATGCAAACATCATTTTAAACATGGATGAAAAGGACATATTATGAAACTAGACAAAATTCTAAGCAAGTTTCATATATAAATTGTTTTAATCCGATGCACGGTTATTAAGTTATTATGTGCATGAAGTTTAGGGACCTATCTGCAAAACAACGTTCTCTGAAAAAAAGGAAAAACGTTCAGGAAAAAAACATGCTTTGGGCCGAATCTTGCTGGCCCAGTAGGAACAGACGTTGGGGCTGCTCACTTTGGGCTGAGGAGAAGATGGGCCGACTGGGCTGGCAGAACTGGGCCGGAGAGGTCGCGCCCACGCGCGGTCGATGGGGAGGGCTCGTTTGATCTTGCCGGAGTCAGTCAACGTGAGCGCGTGGCCATGTTCCTGAAGCAGAGGAAGCGGGGGTGCGCGTCTTTAGGAGGTGCAGGCGCAGCAATGAGCGAAGCTGGACTCGGCGTGGAGGAAGGAGGATGGGCGCGGCGCTGGGATGCTGTAGAAGAGGACCAGTGTCGGGGATGGCTTGCGGGAGCTCCATCGTCGAAGGAGAACGGCAGGACGGTGGCTTCAGGCGACGCAGGGCGGCAGAGCTTGCTGGGGATGGAGGGATCCGGCGTGAACGGGGCTCTTCTCGAGCTCAGTGCTGCACCACGGCGGGAGGACGAAGAGCATGAAGCAAGGCGGCGGGACTTGCAGGGACGAACCCGGCGCGGCTGCAGCTGGTCGTCCAGGGTACCTGAGACAGAGAAGGAAGGATCGAGCATGAGAGAGAGAGGGAGGAGGAAGGAAGGAAGAGGAGAGGAGAAAGGCGCAATGGGGAACAGAGCTCATCTGTTGGTCCGGCAACTCGGACCTCTGCTGGACGCGGGCGCGGGGCTCTAGGCGAGCACCTGCTCGGGAGAGGATCGAGGAGGCTTGCGAGGTTGGGGATTTGGTGGATCATGCGGAGGAGATGGTTGGCCCTCGCTGGAAACGATGGAGTTTGTCGGGTCGGCAGGATCGGGAGGGATCCCGAGGAAAACGGAGTGGCGGCGGCACACTGAAACAGAGGGAAATGGTCTAGGGTTTGTCAAAAAGGGTAGGGATTCATCTGCTATAAATACCATGTGGGTTAGACTGTTTAAATAGGTAGGGATTAGGGTAGGTCTATCTCGTCCCTACAATTGTAATCGGACGGACGAGAAAATTAGGTTAGGAGAGTCAAAGAAGAAACCGAAGATATTTTATAGATGTTAGGGGATGATCCGGACACAACGGTGGCGATAGTCCGGGTCGGGTTCGGGACAACCTTTCTGACGCACGCGCGAGGAGGGTCGCGGGCTGACGAGAGAGGTTAGGTTGGTCCTGGTGGTGGATAGAGGACTGTGCAGAAGGCCTCAGGCTGAGAGAAGAGAAGAGAGAGAGGCCCGGTGACTGTTTCCGGAGACCGAAAACGTCCGACGTGTGCCCGGCTATAATGCCGCTATAGTTTAACGGTTGGGCTATCAAACGAACTCCGAATGCGATGAAACTTGACAGGAGGTCTAACTACACTATAATAAGATCACACGCCAACTTTCAACCCCATCCTAGAACATTTCCCGGCCACTTATAAAATAATATTTCGGACGTGCCGCGGGCACGTGCAAGTGTGGTCGGGCTCAGAATGGACAACGGAAAGAACGAGGAGACCAGGACGGAT
Organism: Triticum urartu; assembly: GCF_003073215.2. Classification (NCBI taxonomy): domain Eukaryota; kingdom Viridiplantae; phylum Streptophyta; class Magnoliopsida; order Poales; family Poaceae; genus Triticum; species Triticum urartu. The sequence goes on along the minus strand of NC_053024.1, from coordinate 280,773,314 downwards.
GCAAGTTTTGAAAACGTGATGATGCAATGCACATGATGACATGACAAGATGCAACACGCACGCGAAAGACAAGACAACAACAGCGAATAACTAGAAGAAACATGGCGCATCGGTCTCGGGGCGTCACAACACTCCACCACTATGAGAGGATCTCGTCCCGAGATCTAGGATGGCACCGGAGGGAAAACGGAAGAGGAAGAGAACAGGTAAAACTAAGTTGCTTCTTTGACAAACGAGTGAAACCAATGAACCTTGAGATGTTGAACAAATTGAAAGAAAGAAAACAACGAAGATGGACAAAGTTGAGAGCACTCCGTTAAGAAAGAGGAATAAGAAAGAACCGATTCGGGCAGCACTCCGGTTGAAAAGTGATAAGAAACTTTATAAGATGAAAAGAACTTGAGCAGAGGACACAACACTTTGGTTAAATGGATAAGCAAAGGAAAGAACATGATCTTCACAATTCGAGATGATGACTGAAAACAGCAATATCACAAAGCCTCCGGAAGAAGAAATAGAAGAATGGAATGGAATGGACGGAGGGGAACAAGATCTTGAGGGAGCATGCTTACAATAAAAGCTGGAATGGAGTTTTTGGATTATCAACAGCGAAAATCATAAACTTGATATGGTCTTATGGAATACATCTCAAAAAACTTGAGGTGAAAACCTGCACAAACGAAAACAATTGCTTGCTTGAGAGCGACGGAGAGATGAAAACATATTTCATCGCGAGAATAGGAGGAAACTTGGATCATTGATAAACACCATAAATAGAAACATTCCTTAGGGAAGGTTTTAGGTGAAGTATAACCCAAGATAACTCCAATGAAGAGATTGATAGATTTTAGATATCTCATTCTTGACAACATGTGAATCATGAAACATGAACTCAAATTATGAAGAACGACATAGCACCACCTCAAATGATATGGTAGAAAGAATTGCACTTCGAAATGCAAGATGAAGAAGGCTTGAACTCCTCAAACAAAACATGTGTTGGGCACCATGCTTAATTTTGAGTATAGCTTGGCAGATCTTAACTCCGAGAGAAAACTTGAAGAACAATTGACGAGAGACAAGAATCCTTGATGAACCATCATGTAGCCTCCCTGAAGAACTCCGGTAATAAAAGGATGATAGCAAGAAAGAGAAGTTGAAACTCAAGGTGAAACCTTGCAATGATTGGATGAAGCTTTGCGATGAGATAATGCGGAAAAATCTGGAACTCCGGAAAACAAAGATGACCAAAAGAAATCAAGAATTTTGATGAACCTCCGGGATAAGGAATTAAATTTTCTCGATGAAGCAAGAATAAGAATTACATTATGCTTATCCTTCACCAATTTAAATTGATGACAAGCAACGGATTTGGCATACTACTTATTCTCGTAGAAAGGATTAAGATAGATATAGCGCAGCTTAAGAAAGTCTTCAACGAACCACCGGTAGAATTGAGACAACGAATGAATTAATATGATAACCATGGAATAGAATCTTGAGAAAACCACCGTAAGAATTGAAAATGAACGAATAAAAGATGAAGAAACACCGGGAAGGACTAGTAAATAAACAAAGATGCTTGAGAGAATTTAGATACATGAGAATGAAGAGATCACGAGCTGATAAGAGAATACTTGAATGATGCACCGGCAAGATTGGAGAACGAGAGCTGAAAGCTGAGAATGAATAAACCCGAAATGATGGTCTTCGGAGAATTGAACTGAAAAGACTCCTGAATTACTCCAGATGGGTGAAAAGAATTCTCACAATCGAAAACAATTATGAGAGGATGGCATAAAGCTAGCACCATGCATCTTGAAGAGAACGGAGTAAGATTTAGAGGAAACACTTCTTCTTTGGTCTTCCAATGATGAGAATGGCGATGAGAAACACCACCATGAATTGTTGAGGCACTCCAGAATAATGGAGAATATAAAGGTTGAATCAACAATGAAAAGAATTTGAAAGATCTTAGAGAAAGACATATGACTGATGATAATTCATTTCTTACGTCAAACTTGGAAAAGAATTTGAGAATAGCTCCGGGAAAAATTAGAAGAGTCAGGTAAGATCCTGGAAAAAGACCTGTGGGTTAGGGCCCACTCAAGAGAAACACCGTTGAATGATTACTTAGAAGAGATAATGCACCGGTTGATTTAAATGACTTGAATGAGATAGCTGCCTCAAGATATCTTGAACACTCCGGAACAATTGAATAGCGAGAAGTGAACGATTAAGAATTGCACCGGCATGAGAAAGCATTGAAATGAGGAAAAGATATGATCAACAGCTCTTGAACTGAAAGCACCGGAGAGGAAAGAGAACGAATAATGATGAACTTGAAGCTTCCTTAGCAACTGCATGATAAATCACCGGATCGAAACTTGAAAGAAAAGGATGAAGAGGCTTCACATGAATAAAATGGATAGTTGATTTAGAAATCTGAGTCCTCGAAGAAAAAGGGTGGGAGGGCGGGAAAAACAAAGGCAGCTTGGGACGGATGAAACAAACAGTGTTGAGAAGAGCTGAGATTGGATCTTGCAAAATGTTGAAATGATCGGATCCACTTGAAGAGAAACACGCCCGGTTGAAAAGGATTGACAAAATAATCTCGATGATCAAGAAGGATTAGTATTCACATAGAAATATGAGAACACTGCTTGGGAAAGGTATGGAATCAACTCTTGACTTCGAAGCAACTCGAATACCACAGCTCAAAAACAAAACAAAGGATTGGCTTGCAAAATAAGCCAGAACAAACATATGATAGGGATTTCGTCCGAAGTTTTCGTGGTGGGGCCTACACGGGCTCGATCGTACAACACCATCATGTACAAGGCAGTGCACACGACATATGAAGCATCCTCGAGTCGGCATAGCCAAGGACTCTTTAAGACACAACGAGACCACTGTAAAACCAACCGTGGATAGGTAGACCACTAGACGTCGAACCCCAATTTCATATCATACATCTATCGGAAAGATATCCTAAGAGCTACTTGAATTCCCACTTATAAACTCCCAAAATTTTCTGGTTATGCAATCATGTGTTGGGTATACAGGGGAAGCATAATATCTCACCGAAAACTAGCAAATCCTACATCCAGCTGTATCCATCCTTCAACACATAACCAAGAAACCTTCGGAAATCATTTACCTCAACCTTCGAAAAGCCTCCGTTATACGAGTTATGGCAATACTCTCGAACTCCCGCCCCAGTACTGGGTGGCGTCAAGGTTATCTCACCAACAACTCCATAAAAGAGATTTTCGATGTCGGCGGAACTCAGGTATTCCAGAACTACAACGATAAAATTGTGACGACAACACCTCGGAGCTCAACTCCCCGGGACACTGCCACAACCCCTAAATGTCAGGAGGCACCAAGAACAATGTTCTCGTCACAAAACCATCGGAACGATTCCAAGATACCTACATGATCCTAAAAAAAATTAGAGAAAATTTGAGAAGAGAAGAGTCAAAACTCTACGTCACGATGCCTCACCAGAGCGACGAAGGGACTGAGGAGTAAAAAGAATCCTACTCTCTGATATATATATAATCCTAAATGACTCAAAACATTTTTCTAGACTCAACAACGCCAGCAATTCGATCAAGCAGGGGGGCTCCTAAGTTGGGGAAGGCTCTGATACCAACTTGTAACGCCCTCGATGCGGCTATATCTCCCACGTGTCGAAGCACGACTTAGAGGCATAACCGCATTGAAAGCAATGTCGCAAGTGAGGTAATCTTCTCACAACCCATGTAATACAAAAGGGAAAGAGATACATAGTTGGCTTACAATCGCCACTTCAGGCAATACATGAATAAAGCATTACATTCATCCAGATACACTCAAGGTCCGACTACGGAACCAAAATAAAAGAAGACTGCCCCAATTGCTACACAGATCCTCGATCGTCCCAACTGGGCTCAACCATTGATCAATTGGAATCGTAACAACACAAAGAACGAGATCTTCATAGAACTCCTCCTTGAGCTCGGTTGCGGCACCTGCAAACAGGTTTTGGAAGTATCTGTGAGTCACGGGGACTCAGCAATCTCACACCCTCGCGATCAAGACTATTTAAGCTTATAGGTAGGGTAAAAGGTTTGAGGTGGAGCTGCAGCAAGCGACTAGCATATATGCTGGCTAACATACGCAAATGAGAGCGAGAAGAGAAGGAAAAAGCACGTTCGATGAACTATGATCAATAAGTAATCCTAGAACAACCTACGTCAAACATTACTCCAACACCGTGTTCACTTCCCGGACTCCGCCGGAAAGAGACCATCACGGTTACACACACGGTTGATGCATTTTAATTGAGATAAGTTTCAGGTTTTCTTCAACCGGACATTAACAAATTCCCATCTGCCCATAACCGCGGGCACAGCTTTCCAAAGTTCAAAACCCTGCAGGGGATTCCCAACTTAGCCCATCACAAGCTCTCACGGTCAACGAAGGGTTTACCTTCTCCCAAGACATTCCGATCAGACTCGGCATCCCGGTTTCAAGACATCCTCGACAATGGTAAAACAAGTCCAACAACACCGTCTGAATGTGCCAACAAATCCCGATAGGAGCTGCATATATCACGTTCTCAGGGCACACTCAGATTGTCCAAACTTCCGGTAGGCCAGCCCAGAGTTGCCCCTGGTGGCCACCGGCGGCTGACAAGGTGGACCAACACTCAGAGGAGCATTGGCCCGGGGGTTTAAATAAAGATGACCCTTGAGTCCGCGGAACCTAAGGGAAAAAGAGGCTAGGTGGCGAATGGTAAAACCAATGTTGGGCATTGCTGGAGTTATTTTATTCAAGGCGAACTGTCAAGGGGTTCCCATTATGACCCAACCGTGTAAGGAACGCAAAATCCGGGAACATAACACCAATATGACGGAAACTAGGGCGGCAAGAGTGGAACAAAACACCAGGCATAAGGCCGAGCCTTCCACCCTTTACCAACTGTATAGATGCATTAATTTAAATAAGAGATATTGTGATATCCCAACAAATATCCATGTTCCAACAAGGAACAAACTCCAATCTTCACCTGCAACTAACAATGCTATAAGAGGGGCTGAGCAAAGCGGTAACATAGCCAAACAACGGTTTGCTAGGACAAGGTGGGTTAGAGGCTTGGCTTAACAATATGGTATGCATGATAAGGAAGTGGTAGGTATCGTAGCATAGGCATAGCAAAAAAGCGAGCAACTAGCAAGCAAAGATAGAGGTGATTTCGAGGGTATGGTCATCTTGCCTGAAATCCCGCAAGGAAGAAGAACGAGTCCATGATGAAGACAAATGGATGAAGTCGAACGAATCCTCACAAGCGTGACGTTATCGGAACTAACCTGAAGAAGCAACACCGGGAAGAAGCAAACAATCATGGTAAACAACCATCACATAATCATGGCATGATGCACAATCGAGTATGATGCATGCCCGATTCAATGAAGCATGGCATGGCAAAGTGCACAAGCAACCCTACAAATTAAGTGGAGCACAATATGCAACTCCGTTGCATATTGACGGATCACCACGTAACTTATTTAGTTCGATCTTGTTTATGTACCCAACAATACTAAATGTTGTTAAACATGGCAAGAGGGTGAAGCAAAGTAAAACTACCTATCTAGTCATGTTTAAATGAGGCCGGAAGCAACGAACAACAATTCCGGTAAATCCCCATATGCATATATTAGGTTTTGGTACTTTTCTGCCCTAAATACAATTTTAGGGTTGTTAAAAATGCAAAGAAAGTGAACCATGTTAAACTAGGCATTTTTCTACCCCATTTACATATAAAGTTTGTTTAAAACCGAGCTACGGTTAATTAGTTATGAATTAAATCATTTTAACATGGCATAGGGGCAAAAATATGCAAAAATCATTTTAAACATTTTAAACATGGATGAAAATGACATATTATGAAACTAGACAAAATTCTAAGCAAGTTTCATATATAAATTGTTTTAATCCGATGCACGGTTATTAAGTTATTATGTGCATGAAGTTTAGGGACATATCTACAAAACATCGTTCTTTGGAAAAAAGGAAAAACGTTTAGGAAAAAAACATGCTTTGGGCCGAATCTTGCTGGCCCAACAAGAAGAGGCGCTGGGGCTGCTCACGTTGGGCTGAGGAGAAGATGGGCCGGCTGGGCTGGCAGATCTGGGCCGGAGAGGTCGCGCCCCACGCGCGGTCGGTGGGGAGGCCTCGTTCGATCTGTCCGGAGTCAATCAACGCGAGCGCGTGGCCATGTTCCTGAAGCAGAGGAAGCGGGGGTGCGCGGCTTCAGGCGGTGCAGGCGCAGCAACGAGCGAAGCAAGACTCGGCGTGGAGGAAGGAGGATGGGCGCGGCGCCGGGATGCTACAGAAGAGGACCAGTGTCGGGGATGGCTTGCGGGAGCTCCATCGTCGAAGGAGAACGGCAGGACGGTGGCTTCAGGCGACGCAGGGCGGCAGAGCTCGCCGGGGATGGAGGGATCTGGCGCGAACGGGGCTTCTCTCAAGCTCGGTGCTTCTCCACGGCGGGAGGACGGAGAGGACGAAGCAAGGCGGCGGGACTTGCGGGGACGAACCCGACGAGGCTGCAGGTGGTCGTCAAGGTCAGGAATTGACGCGGTGACGGTGAGGATCTCTCGGACGGGCAGGGCCAGGTCCAGTGGTAGGGGCTTCCATGGTTTGCCCTCGCCGGAAACGTTGGAGTTTGTCGGGTCGGCAGGATCGGGAGGGATCCCGGGGAAAACAGAGTGGCGGCGGCGCACTGAAACAGAGGGAAATGGTCTAGGGTTTGTCAAAAAGGGTAGGGATTCATCTGCTATAAATACCATGTGGGTTAGACTGTTTAAATAGGTAGGGATTAGGGTAGGGCTATCTCGTCCCTACGATTGTAATCGGACGGCCGAGAAAATTAGGTTAGGAGAGTCAAAGAAGAAACCGAAGATATTTTATAGATGTTAGGGGATGATCCGGACACAATGGTGGCGACAGTCTGGGTCGGGTTCGGGACAACTTTTCAGACGCGCACGCGAGGAGGGTCATGGGCTGACGAGAGAGGTTAGGTTGGTCCTGGTGGTGGATAGAGGACTGTGCAGAAGGCCTCAGGCTGAGAGAAGAGAAGAGAGAGAGGCACGACGACTGTTTCCGGAGACCGAAAACGTCCGACATGTGCCTGGCTATAATGCCGCTATAGTTTAATGGTTGGGCTATCAAACGAACTTCGAATGCGATGAAACTTGACAGGCGTTCTAACTACACTATAATAAGACCACATGCCAACTTTCAACCCAATCCGAGAATATTTACCGCCACGTATAAAATAATATTTCGGACGTGCCGCGGGCGCGTGCAAGTGTGGTCGGGCTTAGAACGGACAACAGAAAGAACGAGGAAACCGGGACGGATGCAAGTTTTGAAAACGTGATGATGCAATGCACATGATGACATGACTAGATGCAACACGCAAGTGAAAGACAAGACTACAACAGCGAATAACTGGAAGACACCTGGCGCATCGGTCTCGGGGCGTCACACAAGCTACAAGGTGCCACATCTTATGGGCCTCCAACAACAAGACGGTGACAAGAAGGTCGAGCAAGGGCCATCCCCTTCGACCACGATGACGAGCCTGGACCTCTTCAACTACATGAAGACAACGCCCCAAAAGGACTCATTGATGCGGAGCATCCCAAGCTCATCCCCATCGACCTACCATCGTCTCACCAAGTGCCTAGCGGACCCAATACACGAGCATGTGCAAGAGCTCTCGAAACCGAGGTGACATCTCTCCTCTCACAAGTTCACTTCGATGCACATGAGTCATGGCTTCTACCTCAAAATGAGACATTATGCATACTCAGGTGTCAAGGAGTTAGCCATGAAGAAGCTAATGTGCAAGGAGAATTAGAAGAGGAAGTTGGACGTAAAGAAGAAGAGATGCGGAAGAAGCTATAGGCTCCGAACGACCGACCATGGCCGACGTCCGACGATCTCCAGGCTCCGGATGTCCGACCCAGACCGAACGTCCAACACATCCACACCCGAGCCGAAACTTCGGATTTCTGAAGCCACCCGGACGACCGACCCCGACCGGACGTCCGACCGAAGCCCACCCTAGCCGAATCTACGGACGTCCGAAAGGAACCGGGTGTCCGGACCCTCGCGAGCCTCCGGACAACCGGTCACTCCCGGACGTCTGGCGCCTGTGTGATGCCATGTGTCGGGCTGCAGCCCATGTACCCCCACTTCGTCCCCTTTTTGCACTAAGACTATAAGTAGACATCCTATTCCTCCTAGTTAGGGTTAGCATTGGTTTAGCTCATATTAGAGATAGAGCATTGCTCATCCACATCGGATCTACTCGACGAGAGAGACCGCGGCCCGTCTTTGAAGAAGATCCATTTGGATTCAAGACCTCCTTGCGGACAAGACCGTTACCTTTGTATCATCCTTAGTTGTCCGTGGATCGTGTGATCTCTTATGTACTCGAGGATCTAGCATATGTGTGACTATTTCTTGTTGGTTTAGTGATGTTCTCGTGTTTCCTCTCATGTTACCCCTCGTGTTCTTCGTGTTCTTCGCGGGATCCGCTCCTTTCATGAAAGATCGGCCGATTAGGGTTCTACCCAACATCATCTTGGTATCTAGAGCCACATTGATCATGATTTCGGAGCCTCCCCATTGTGTTTCTAGCCTAGTTTTGTTCATTTTGTCCCTAATTTGAAAATTCCCCACAAAAATAGCCCCAATTTTTTTTGTGATTTGTTGGTGTGTTGAAATTTTGTTGGATTTGATCCGTGGATTTTCTTTGTCTTGAGTGGATCTAGCTTTTCCCCCCTTTCCCCATCCTTTCCATCCACAAAATCGCCTAAATTCGATGAATTTCACCTCATCCAGCCCGTCCACGAGCTGTTCATCCCCGTGCCAAAAAATTGCCCATGCACCGAACGTCCGACCTCCTCCGTACGTCCGACGACCGGACAACCTGCCCAGCTCGGATGTCCGACCTAACTTGACGAAACTGATTTTTTTTTAGTTTCAGTCACCACCACTGTCCCACTTCCGCATACTCACTCCCACCACTATACACCATCACCACTTCTACATACCACCACAATTACTTATCCGTTTCGCTCTCCGACACGTCTTGCCATTTCAAGATTTGAGAATTTGAGTTGCGGTTCTGTGTCCTATTGTGTTTCGGCTATTTAGGTATGGTTCGACATCAACATCACCGCCGCTCATCTTCGCCACGGACGCATCATCAACAACGACCACCTTGACTACGTATTGGTATTTGTGCCACAATTTTGACACCATCAACCGTTTCTTTCTTACAAGGACCAATGAACAGTAACCTCACCTTGGTATTGGACATATCATTCTTGCCATTACATTGATAGCCATCATAGCCTTACTCCTTTGCATCGATTACCCATCGAGACTATCTTTTGAGTATTGCCGGCAACGAGACTTGTGCACATTAGTGATCATACTTCCATAGCATACATACATTATTGTTGCATATCTTGGTATTATATTTTGTGTCACAAGGTTGTCATCGCATACACAATTGCTATCTTGCTTTGTGAAGCATTGCATGACAAAAGAGCTCAAACAACAAAGAGCCAAACAAGCATTTAAGCAAAAGGGAAACATAATCAAAGAGATTTTAAGCAAGAACCATAGCATCATACAACATTAAGATTGTCATACTAGATCATCTTGGATCATATCATAGAAACACCTTGCATAGAGCATACTTGGGATAGAAGTCGTTGCATTTTTGCTAAGTAGGCTGTGCACAAGTCTTGTATCCTCCTATTGTGCAATCATGCTAGCGTCTCTCTTGTGTTGTGCAACAAGAGAATTTTTGTGGATTCCACATTTTGGCTCATCCTTGGTTGCACGACCCCACTTATCTTTTTGCGTGTGTGTTTCCGTGTACCTTATATTGCTTGGTCTACTTGTTGCATTGAAAAGTTGCGAATCTTTTCCAACATTATTGAAGCTCAGTTACAATTGCATCAAATTTTGTGCCACCATCCTAACCAAGCTCCACCATAAGCATTTACTTGTGTAGGTGTGAGAAACCGACAAGAATTGGTACCAATTGTGCTATTTCCTTGTTCCACACTAGAGTGATCATTGATTCACCTTCAACTTCGGTCAAGGTACATTTGGTATATGATCTTCTCTTTCTCCCACTCACATATTTCTCTTGGAATGATGGATATGCCATCTACCAACCCACTCTTCATTGAGCACGACGACGACATGAACTCCTACGTCACCAAGAGCCACCTCTTTGGTGCACAACGTGCTTTGCATCAAGAGCAACAAGCAATGAGTGAATGCATCGACAACCTCGCTGCCGACTTGCGACTCTCCGAGAAACGTACAAGGGACTATTTTGACCACAAGCTCGACGATAGCAAGCAATAGAACGAAGCATGAATGGACGAGATTCGCACTTTATTGCTCAACCGCTCTTCTTCCACTTCATCCTCATCAAGACGGAGCCGCTCAAGTTGACACTCCGACTTCACCATCTCCGGCTCAAGTACACCGACATCGAACACTCTTCGCTGTGCCGCGCGCAACGATCATCAAGCAAGCCTCAATCCTCTATGTGCCACCAACTCTCAAGAGCACCGACAACGTCAAACCCAAGAGGCTTTTGCGCTAGCACGAGAACGGCAATGAAAACGCCAACATGAAGAGGAAGAGCGAGCGCGTCTACACCAATATGCACAAGACGCCGAAGCACCGCGACAAGAACAACAACTCCGTGAAGCTCAAGCACTTGAGGCGCAACGTGCCCCCCAAGATTCAAGTCGAGCCGTAGCCAACCGAGGCCGACAAGTTCGTGAACATGAAGAAGCACTTCGCGAAGAAGCTCATGAAGGACGACATCAAGCTCGCGTGCAACGTCAAGCTCGACAATTTCCTCCACAAGTTCACCAAGAGCGTGAAGACAATGGGAATCCTCCACGACAAGAGCAACATGAGGTTGACAATACTGCTCGCCAAGAGCACAACGAGTTTGACAATCATCAAAAACATGGGCGTCAGCATCCCGGACGCCAACACAATGAAGAGCAACGCTACGGCAAGCTAAAGTTCACCATGCCCAAGTTCAATGGAAGCAACGACCCTGAAGAGTACCTTTCATGGGCATTGAAGGTCGAAAAAATCTTCCGCTTGCACAACTATGAAGAAGAGAAGAAGATCGTGATGGCATCCCTTGAGTTCCAAGACTATGCCCTCATTTGGTGGGAACAAGTCATCGAGCGCCATAAGGAAAGAGGTGAACCACCCATCACTACTTGGGCCCAAATGAAGGATATCATGAGAGCACGCTTTGTGCCAACCTACTACAACCGCGACCTCTTCAAGAAACTTCAACTACTCAAGCAAGGAACCAAGAGCATTGAAGAGTACTATAAGGAGATGGAGATTGCCATGATAAGAGCTAACTACACAGAAGATGATGAGCAAAAAATGGCACGTTTCTTGACTGGACTCAATCATCCTATCAAGAAGATCGCCGACTTCCAACCATACTCAAACCTCATCGAGCTCGTGCATCAAGCTACCAAAGCGGAAAGTCAAGCGCAAGACGATTACAAGTATGCCAAGTTCTCATCCAAGTCATATAACTTCTCCAACAACCAAGCTTCAACGACTCCAACACCGTCTACTAAGCCTTCTACAAGCAACATCGACAAGTCGAGTCCCAAGAAAACTTCGTCAACCCTAAGTCATCCTACTACAAGCAACTTCAAGCCGAGAGCTTCATCAACATCTACTCCAACCGATGAGACCATCAAGACAAGTTCCTTCAAATGCTTCTCATGCGGAGGCCGAGGCCACAAGTCCTACGAGTGCACCAACAAGGGGACCATGATCCTTAACGACGACTGCACTTATGACTCAATGAGTGAAGGAGAAATGGAAGCCCTTGAGCAAGTGGCCATACACTAGCAAGTGAATGATGAAGAGCAACAATTCTTTTGCGATGAAGACTCAAGTCTCTCTCTCTCTCTCGTTGTCTCCAAGGTCTTTACTCTTGAACATCACCATGAAGAAGACCAACGATGCCACATCTTTCATACCAAGGCCGGCATCAATGGAAGATCCATCAGGGTCATCATCGACGGAGGGAGTTGTCATAACCTCGCAGGTGAAGAACTTTGCTCCAAGCTCCAATTGCCCAAGACGAAGCACCCACATCCCTACAAAGTTCAATGGCGTAGCGACTCCGGCACCATCCAAGTCGAGCATCGAGTACAAGTCTCCTTCAAAATTGGTGCCTATGAAGACACCTTGGAGTGCGACGTCATTTCAATGACCGTTTGCCACCTTCTCCTTGGACACCCATGGCAATTTGATAGAGGTGTCATCCACAACGGCCGAACGAACCACTACATCTTCAATATGAAAGGAAAGGAGTACGTACATCGCCCCATGTCTACAAGCCAAGTGATCGCCGACCAGCAAGCCACCCATCATGGAGAGAATAGTGAGAGAGCGAGCCACCAAAAAGAGAGTGAGCACCACAAGCCCAAATCGAGCGCCTCCACGATGAGCGAAAAGAAGAACTTAGTCCTATTTGCCACCAAAAGTGAGATAAGAGGAGTGTGTGAGAACCCATCTAGTGTCCTACACTATGTCCTTTTGTGCAAGGACAATGCAACACAAGCTAACACCTCTCACGCTCTACCTTTAGTGCTTTCTTCTCTTTTACCGGAATATCAAGATGTTCTCCCCGATGAGCTACCTCCGGGACTACCTCCTCTACGAGGCATCGAGCACCGCATCGACCTCATCCCCGGAGCACCTCTTCCTAACAAAGCTCCCTACCGCGTCAACCCCGAAGAAACCAAAGAAATACAAAGGCATGTAATGCATCTCATAGACCATGGACATGTGCGTGAATGTTTGAGCCCTTGTGCCATCCTGGTCATTCTTGTGCCAAAAAGAGACGGTAGCTTTTGCATGTGCTCCGATTGTAGACCTATCAATGCTATCACCGTTTGCTATAGGTATCCTATTCCACGCCTTGATGATATGCTTGATGAACTTAGTGGTGCCACTATATTTTCCAAAATTGATCTTAAGAATGGTTACTATCAAATCCGCATACAAGAGGGTGACGAATGGAAATCCGCTTTCAAAACCAAGTTTGGGTTGTATGAGTGGTTAGTCATGCTCCCGTTGCTTTGTGAAAGATTTTAGCACCATTGCTTCGCCTTCGCATGCTTTGAGCAAGAAAAATGTGCCTTTTGTTTGGGGACTGTCGGCGTTCTGGGAATGGGGGTCCCCAGACTTGCCTGCCTGCGGCCTGTGGCGTGGCTCAAGTGGGGGCCCAGCACGGCCCACCTTCATCAGCACAAGACTCAAGACCCTCGCGAGGGGCCAAGCCTCGCGAGGCGGACGACACGGCACCTCCTCAGGCGAAGCCTCATCAGGCTGGAGCGCGAGGAGGCGGAGGCATCAAGGCGGGGTACCTCACGAGGTGCCCATGATGTGAGCCATGACGACTCAGTGCACCAGGCGGGTGCCAGCACGCGCAGCGTCCTTCTTTCCTCTTCGGTGCAAAGGGGACAAGCGCATCCACGGAGTACCGAGGCATCAGGCAAAGGTTGCCACTTCGGTGCAACGAGACCAAGGCCAGGCGGACTACGAGACCGAGGTCACCATGGAGCCCAGCACGGCGTCACCACCAGAGCCTTTGGCAGGCGAAGACTGCTTTTGTCAGGATAGATGTACTAGCTGTCCCCCTTCAAATTAGCCCGCCATTGTTGGATCCCTTCCCGCTCAATATTTGGGGAGAGGACCAGGGCCTCTATATATAGGACTAGCCACCCACATAGCAGAGAGAGAAGTTTGGGGGCAGGGGGTTGGACCGTCGACCTGGTTCACAAGCAGGGCAAGAGAGAGAGAGAGAAAGGTGACTGAACCTCCCAACAGTTCATCACCCAACCAAGAACAGACCCTCGCGAGGCTGTTCTTCCTTGTATTGTTCATCCTCACCAGCCCCAAGAGGCAATCCACCAACCACACACTGGAGTAGGGTATTACACCACAACGGTGGCCCGAACCAGTATAAATCTTGTGTCTCTTGCTTGTTTCTTGCAGTAGTTTAGTTTTCCTGTGAGACGGAGAGGTGGAGGGCGTAATCTCCGCGCGCACCCCAGTGTTCGAACCTTAAGGGTCTGCCGGAACCCGAAATCCGACATTTGGCGCGCCAGGTAGGGGTGCACCGGAATTTGTCTTCCACCACTCTGCTCTCCTCCGACCGTCACAACAATGTCTGACGCTCGTCGGGCTCGCGCCGAGCGCCGGGCCGCCATCGCTTCTCGCGTCGCCCAGACTGCCCCCGTCGGTGGGCGTCCTCGTCATTCCCCGTCGCCCGCTGTCAACGCCGACACCGGCCCGGCGGGCGGCGAGCAGCAAGCATCGTCTCAGCACCCGTCCGTGTGGCAGGACGGCCGCACCGCTTCGCCGTCGCTCGCGCCCGCCGGCTCTTCGTCCCGCGCGCTCCACGCACCCTTGGAGGCTCGAGCCGCGCTCATCGCGGCAAACGAGCTCCTGCGCTACCGCCCTGTCGACGACGTCTACGAGGAGTGGCTCGACCGCGTCGCCGAGCTCGTCCGCGCCGCAGGGGGCTCTCCTGCGCCATCCGCCCCGCTGCGCCGCACTCCGCCCCGCGTGGGCAACGAAGCTCAGGGGGCGAGCCAGCAGCCTCCTCCTCAAGAAGACCCCATGGCTCCAAGGCGCATGGCCCCTGGGAGGAACCCGCTCTGCCAGGCGCCAGCGCAGCCAGAACGAAGCTGCCAAGAAATCCCACGCCCGCAAGGGGCTGCCCGGGCGCTTCCTGCCCCCGCTCCAGCACGCCAAGACCCCGCTCTGCTCCTAGCTGCAGCGCGTGGGGACCCTCAAGACCGAGCTTTTCACCAACCAAGGCCTTTCGTGGCCACCGCGGGCTGCCTCGCCTACACCCCCGAGCCGCGCAGCGTCGCATGGCCCGGCAAGTTCAAGCCAGACCTGCCTCCGCGCTACGACGGCACAACTGATCCCGTGGAGTTCCTCCAGCTCTATGAGCTGGGCATCGAGGCTGCCGGAGGGGATGAGAAGGTCATGGCGAACTGGTTCCCCATGGCGCTGAAGGAAGGAGCTCGCACCTGGCTCCTGAATCTGGCTCTAGGAACGATCTCCTCCTGGGACCAGATGCGCACCCGCTTCGTCGCCAACTTCCAAGGTACTCGCGATTGGCCCCCGCCGTGAGCGATATGCGCCGCATCAAGCAACAACCTAGAGAGACCCTGCAGAAGTACATCCAGCGCTTCAACAGCGCGCCTCAAGATCCCCAAGGTGTCCGAGGAGGCCATCATCTCGGCCTTCTCCGATGGCGTGCGCGACGTCAAGATGAAGGCGGAGCTGGCGATGCATGAGGACCTCTGCACCTCCCTGGAGCTGTTCAACTTGGCGAACAGATGCGCCAGGGCTGAGGAGGGGCGCCTCTCACTCCTCGAGCTGCCTGCTGCGGACCCAGAAGAGAAGAAGCCCAAGGCCAAGGACGTGAAGCGCAAGGGGGCTGCCATGCTCGCAGCCGAACCAGACACCAAGCGCGGCAGGGATCTGCCCGACTCCCCCAGAGGCAGCCGGTACTGCGTGTACCACGACCTCCACACCCACAACACCAACGAATTTCAAGAGCTCCGCGCAGTGCGAGAAGGAAGGATCGGCCGTCGCCCTGACCGTGCTGACCGGGGCGACGGACGAGGAGGAGGAAGAAACCTAGGGCGCTGGGAAGACCGCGGCCCGCGCCAAGGGTGGCGCGACCAACCTCGCGAGGACCGCTGGCAAGACCTGCCTCGCGAGGGGGACTGGAGGGATCAGCCTCGTGAGGATCGCCCTCACGGCAACGCAGGCCTGCCTCCTCTGCTGCCTCCACCAAGAAGGAACGAAGACCGCCATCAGGACGAGGGGGCTGGGGGCTTCCAGGAGCCACGCGCAATCGCTTGCATCCTCGGCGGAGCTCAAGCCCCAGCCTCCCAACGCATCTTCAAGCAGTTCGCCCGCGAGGTGAATGCAGTTCTCCCCAAGCACGAAGCAACGCGCCCCCTCAGGTGGTCGGCGTGCGCCATCATGTTCAGCTCAGCAGATCAGCTCAAGTGCTCAGCCACGGCCGGAGTCCTCCCGATGCTCTGCTCCCTAGTTATCAGCATCGTGTTGGTCACCAAGACCCTCATCGACGGAGGGGCAGGGTACAACGTCCTGTCCGTGGAGACCTTCAACAACCTCCAAGTGCCCTACGACCAGCTACAGCCGACCAACCCTTTTTCCGGAGTCACCGACGGTTCCACAGTCCCGATCAGGCAGGTCCGCCTCCCTATCACCTTCGGGGCCCGCAGCAACTACCGCACCGAGCTTATCGACTTCGACGTCGCTGACATCCGCCTGCCGTACAATGCCATCCTCGGGTACCCAGCGCTGGCCAAGTTCATGGCCGTGACTCACCATGGCTACAACGTCCTCAAGATGCCCGGGAGTGGCGGCGTCATCACGGTGCCCTGTGAAGAGAGAGATGCAGTGTGTTCCCTGGAGCGAGCCTTTCAGACCGCGTCACTTGAAGACCCAGATCGCGGAAGCAGGAGGCTTCCCGAAACCGCTGCCAAGAAGAAGAAGTCGTCGCCAGGCTCAGCCCCTCAGGAGGCAGGCCCCTCGGGGCCCATGTCTACTCGGGAGGACCCTCCTTCCATCGCATAGGAAAGCACGCCCGGCGCCCTCCTCAGGCAGGGCTCGGGGGCTCTCACCTGGAGGGCCACCGACTTAGCCAGGGTCACGAGGGAGGCGCTTGGGCGCCATATGGAGGCGTGCTTCGAAGCGCGGTTCCCTCGGGAGGGAGCCAGGCGAGGAAGACCAGACCGGCAAGAGTTCGTCAGCGAGGCCATTCAAGAGTTGCAGGAGGCAAGGATCATGAGAGGTTGCCATCATCCACGAGCCGTGGCCCCACATCCAGGCGAGGATGCTGGGCTGCGCGTCTGCATCGACATACCAGGGCTGAATCAGATCGCCACAACGGAGCGCCTCTGGCCCTCGCAAGCGGAGCGCTGCGGAGGACCACCCCACAGCCGTGTTCGCATGCCTCACGGCCTGCCGAGCATGGCCGCGGCGTGCCAGCGCCTCACGAGGGGCATCGTGGAGGCTCAGGAAGACAGGCGTTCCGCAGCATTGGCGGAGATGAAGGCAGCTCGCGAGGAGCAACCAGTGCCTCCGGAGCCTCCCGAGGCCCCGGGGCCTGGGGGCTCATGAGGATCAGCTTCCGCAACCCACCGAGTCTACTGCACTAACGCCACTGCGCCAACGACATTCCCAGGTGACATCTTCCAAGTTTCATTCTCAGCTGGGAGCGCCCTCCCAGGGTTGCATCACCCAGGCCGCGTGGGTCCGTCCCTGCGGCATGTATCCGCCTTTACCTTTTAGTCGTTAGTCTGCCATATTGGGGGCGCCCCTCAGGCTGCATCACCCCCAAGCCGCTGGGGCTAGGCCCAGTGGCGTGTATCTCTATCGCGTTTATTTCCAATCATGCATTCGCCTATCACGCTTGATTGCTTGATGCCCGTTCGCGGCAACCTTTCTTCTCCATGTCGGCTACTTGCACGTTAAAGGGGGGGGGTGCCTGAGCATCGCGACTCAGGGCTCTTACTGGCTCTCCAGCCCTCACCCTCTGGCCTTGTCCACGGCATCGCGACCTGGCATACCAGCGACGGCTGAGACAAGCTCGAGGGCCGGGACCCGAGGACGTAGAGTACCGGCATCTAACCAAATTTTGCAGGGACACACTCCAAGATATGGCCCAGTGCCGGGCGCAACCCGCCCGGAGGTAGGACCTCGTGAGTCCCGCGCTGGCTCATGGGTGCCCAGATACACCTCACCTACTCTGACCAGCAAGCTCTTGAGTGACTAACGATCGACTAATGGCCGCCATGGCAGCACCATCTCCTTTCTGTGATGACTCTGCAGGACCCTTGGAGGGAATGGCGCTAGCCAAGGCCCTCGCGAGGTTCCCTTCGCCCTCGCCCACGCAAACCGCTTGCACGTTAAAGGGGGGCGCCTGAGCATCGCGACTCCGGGCTCTTACTGGCTCTCCAGCCCTCACCCTCTGGCCTTGACCACGGCATCGCTACCTGGCATACCAGCGATGGCTGAGACAAGCTCGAGGGCCGGGACCCGAGGACGTAGAGCAGAAGGGGAGCAGAGGCGAGGGAGAAGGGGGCTCGCGAGGACCTTGCCGAGCGATTCCACTCCTGCCTACGCGCGGACCTGATGGCGCATCAGGAACGACCCTCGACTCTCAAGATAAGTCACCACCCGAAACACCGGCTACCGTGGCACTACCCCCGCACTTAAAGCAATTCCGTACTAGCGACGTTGCTTCCCTTTCTCACTAAGCGATGGCTGCTTGGGCGCCAAAGGGGACCTCCTGAGCATCGCGACTCAGGGGCTCTTACCGGACCCCGGGTCGCTCACCTCCTGGCCTTGACCACGGCATCACGACCTGGCATACCAGCGACGGCTGACACCGCCTTGGGACTGGGTCCTGTCGACGCAGAGCACCAAGCCCTCGTGAGGTGCGAAAGGGAGGACTGAACTATAACGGAATTAGCGACTCGCACAGATCCATGGCAAAAGGTCACGAATATTGACAAACGGGACTGCAGACACCTTACAAGCCCCCACGGGGTGCATTTTCGATTCCTCGCAGGGAACGGATCCTAAGGAATGCTAACTACACGAGCCCCTACAGAAGATGCCATCATCAACAATGGGCCGTCGAGCACCGGTGCCAACTCCATCCAGATTAGGGTCGGCAACGGCCTGACGAGTCTGCCCTGCTCCAGGAGCGGCGCCGACTCGGGGGCTCGTAGCTGTCGTCGCTCGTCTCCGGAATCGCGAAGCCTTGGCTGGAGTCGCTGGACCCTCCGGCGCCTCCACCGCGGGGGCGGTCGACGGGCCTGGCCCTCTCCAGGGCTAGGTCCTGGCCACCTCTCCCGCAGCAGCACTCCAGCCGGCGCCCGTGCGCGTCGAAGGCCTTTAAGAACATCACCGCCGCGCCGTCGTACTCCAGGTGGACCATGAAGACGCCCCTTTCCCTGCAGACCCGGGCGATCTCCCTCCAGCCGCGGGACATGAAGACCTCGCCCGGCGCGGCAACCACGATCTCTGCCTCGGTCGCGAGGGTGCTGCAGTCGGCGTGCTGCAGCCAGAGCTCCAGGGGCCCTCCTGGAGGAACGATGGAGGCGAAGAAGGGAGGAAGACGAATCCAGGATTGAAGAGGAATGGCGACGCGGAGCACGCCCTCCTGGGAGGAGCCCTCGGTGTGGACTCCGGGAGGAACCACCCACGCCTTCGTGACCCGACGGCGCCGACGACGGCGCTTGCCGCGGGGATCAGCATCAACACCTCCAGGGCCCTCCACGTGGGCATACAGGGGGAGCGGGAACCCTGGCGGAGCCTGCTCGCCCCAGGGCCCCGCCATCGCCTGACGATCCTCCTCGTCTCAGTTGCAAAGGGCGAGTCGCTTCTTCGATAGAAGAAGGTCTGGGCCCTCTCGAGGAGCCTTTCCCTTCTCCGCTGCAGAGAACCGGCGAATGGGAGCCATCACACCAAGACGGAGCAAGAGCAGAGGCAAGGAGAGAGCAAGAGGAGATGAACTAGAAGGGCACGCGCGGTGCCGTACTTATAGCCGGCGAAGGCCAACCGCCGGCCCCCACGATCGCAGGTAATCATAACACGTTCTGCATGCAGGGTCTTGTCCAACTCGCGCAATCACCAAGGCGTCATGGGAAGTGGAGACGCCACGTCCAATCAATCGCCACGCGGCGCCCAAGGCCGCAGGCTGTTAGGGCCCTCGGCGCTTCGCCCTTGCCCTTTCGCCTCTCGGCACGGCCTAGTCCATGCGCGCCTTGGGCCCGAGGGCTACTGTCGGCGTTCTGGGAACGGGGGTCCCCAGACTTGCCTGCCTGCGGCCTGCGGCGTGGCTCAAGTGGGGGCCCAGCACGGCCCACCTTCATCAGCACAAGACTCAAGACCCTCGCGAGGGGCCAAGCCTCGCGAGGCCGACGACACGGCACCTCCTCAGGCGAAGCCTCATCAGGCTGGCTCGCGAGGAGGCGGAGGCATCAAGGCGGGGTACCTCATGAGGTGCCCATGACGTGAGCCATGACGACTCAATGCACCAGGCAGGTGCTAGCGCGCGCAGCGTCCTTCTTTCCTCTTCGGTGCAAAGGGGACAAGCACATCCGCGGAGTACCGAGGCATCAGGCAAAGGTTGCCACTTCGGTGCAACGAGACCAAGGCCAGGCGGACTACGAGACGGAGGTCACCATGGAGCCCAGCACGGCGTCACCACCAGAGCCTTTGGCAGGCGAAGACTGCTTTTGTCAGGATAGATGTACTAGCTGTCCCCCTTCAAATTAGCCCGCCATTGTTGGATCCCTTCCCGCTCAATATTTGGGGAGAGGACCAGGGCCTCTATATATAGGACTAGCCACCCACATAGCAGAGAGAGAAGTTTGGGGGCAGGGGGTTGGACCGTCGACCTGGTTCACAAGCAGGGCAAGAGAGAGAGAGAGAGAAAGGTGACTGAACCTCCCAATAGTTCATCACCCAACCAAGAACAGACCCTCGCGAGGCTGTTCTTCCTTGTATTGTTCATCCTCACCAGCCCCAAGAGGCAATCCACCAATCGCACACTGGAGTAGGGTATTACACCACAACGGTGGCGCGAACCAGTATAAATCTTGTGTCTCTTGCTTGTTTCTTGCAGTAGTTTAGTTTTCCTGTGAGACGGAGATGTGGAGGGCGTAATCTCTGTGCGCACCCCAGTGTTCGAACCTTAAGGGTCTGCCGGAACCCGAAATCCGATAGGGACCATCCCAAGATACCGCTTTCAATGAGCTTAAGAATTTGCTTACTCATGCTCCCTTGCTTGCATTACCCAACTTTGAGAAACCCTTTGAGATTCATTGCGATGCTAGTGGTAATGGCATAGGAGGTGTGTTAACGCAAGATAAGCACCCCATAGCTTACTTTAGTGAGAAACTTTCCGGAGCGCAAGTCAATTACCTGATCTATGACAAAGAGCTATATGCCTTAGTGCGCGTTTTCCATGAATGGGAACACTATCTTCGCCCTCATGAATTCATCATTCATACCGATCATGAAACACTCAAGTACCTTAAGGGTCAAACAAATTTGAACAAGCGTCATGCTAAATGGAGTGAATTTATTGAGTCTTTTCCTTATGTCATCAAGTACAACAAAGGTAAGGAAAACATTGTGGCGGACGCTCTTTCGCGCATATGCATGCTTGTTACTCAACTTGAATTGGATGTCATAGGCTTTGTGCACATAAAAGACTTGTATGAGCATGATCCTACTTTTGCTACTCCTTATGCCAAGGGTTTGACGCAGACCTCTTGGGAACGCTATTACATCAAAGATGGATAGCTTAGGTGAGCTAATAAGCTTTGCATCCCCGAGTCTTCTCTTTGTTTGTTGCTTTTGCAGGAATCTCATGGAGGACGACTAATGGGACATTTTGGACGCGACAAGACTTTTGCTACGCTCTCCAAGAACTATTTTTGGCCCAAGATGTTTCGCGACGTCAACCGCTTCACCAACCGATGCTCTACATGTCGCAAAGCTAAGTCTAAAGCTCAATCCCATGGAATTTATATGCCTCTCCAAATTCCATATCAACCATGGGAAGATATTATCATGGATTTTATACTTGGATTTCCTAGGACTATAAATGGAAAGGATTCGATATTTGTCATTGTGGACCGTTTCTCTAAGATAGCACATTTCATTCCTTGCAACAAGATAGACGATGCTTCACATGTTGCCAATCTCTTTTGTAGGGAAATATTGCGTCTACATGGAGTACCAAAGATGATCGTCTCGGACCGCGACATCAAGTTCCTAATCTACGTTTGGAAGACCCTATGCGCCAAGCTCAGAATCAAGCTACTCTTCTCCATGGCGTATCATCCACAAACCGACGGCCAAACGGAGGTGACCCACCGCACACTCTCCGCTCTACTTCACGTGCTCATCAAGAAAAACATCAAGGACTGGGAGGAGTACCTACCTATCGCCGAGTTCTCCTACAACCGAGCAAGACACTCCACAACCGGCAAGTCCCCCTGTGAGGTCGTCTACGGATTCAACCCATTGTCCCCATTGGGCATTCTTCCTCTACCACTACAAGAGCGCATCAATTTGGACGCAAGTGCACATGTGAACCATCTAAAGAAGGTGCATGAATATACAAGGCACACCATCGAGCGCCAAGTACAACGACTTGCGACCAAGCTCAACATCAACAAGCAACCCATGGTATTCAACATTGGTGATCTTGTGTGGCTACACCTTCAGAAAGAACGCTTCCCCAACGAACTCAAGTCCAAGCTTCTACCTCGAGCAGATGGACCCTTCCAAGTGCTTGCCCGCTACAACGACAACACTTACAATATCGACCTCCTGCGTGACAAGTACAATGTGAGCGACATCTTCAATGTCAAGGACCTCTCGCCCTACCATGGTGATGAAAAATTTGATTCGAGGTTGGATCTTCCCCAAGGGAGGGGAGATGATGCGAAGCATCCCTAGGTCATCCCCATGGACCTACCATCGTCTCACCAAGTGCTTAGCGGACCCATGACATGAGCACGTGCAAGAGCTCTCGAAACCGAGGTGATATCTCTCCTCTCACAAGTTCACTTCGATGCACATGTGACATGGCTACTACCTCAAACAGTGACATTATGCATACTCAGGTGTCAAGGAGTTAGCCATGAAGAAGCTAAGGAGCAAGGAGAATTAGAAGAGGAAGATGGACGTGAAGAAGAAGAGATACGGAAGAAGCCACTGGCTCCGGACGACTGACCAGGGTCAGACGTCCGACGATCTCCAGGCTCCGGACATCCGACCTAGACCAGACATCCGACACATCAACACCCAAGCCGAAACTACGAATTTCCAAAGCCACCCGGACGACCGAACCCAACCGGACGACCGACCGAAGCCCACCCGAGCCGAGTCTACAGACATCCGACAGGAACCGGACGTCTGGACCCTCACGAGCCTCTGGACGACCGGTGACTCTCGGACATCCGGCGCCTGTGTGCTGCCATGTGTAGGGCCACAGCCTATGTACCCCCACTTCGTCCCCTTTTCGCACTAAGACTATAAATAGACCTACTATTCCTCCTATCTTGGGATGGCATTGGTTTAGCTCATATTAGATATAGAGCATTGCTCATCCACATCGGATGTACTCCACGAGAGAGACCGCGGCCCCTCTTCTGAGAAGATCCCTTTGGATTCAAAACCTCCTTGCGAAGAAGACCATCAAGACCTCCTCACGGAGAAGACAGTTACCTTTATATCATCCTTAGTTGTTCGTGGATCGTGCGATCTCTTATGTACTCGAGGATCTAGCATATGTGTGACTATTTCTTGTTGGTTTAGTGATTTTCTCGTGTTTCCTCTCGTGTTTTCCCTCATGTTCTTTGTTTTCTTCGCGGGATCCTCTCCTTTCGTGAATGATCGCCCGATTAGGGTTCTACCCTACATCAGTCATTCTTCGAGTCAAGCTACGAGACCGCACATGAGACCTTATCTTTGGTCTTAGAGGAGAGTGATGATGTGCCATCTTCGGCCTTCATCCACGGCTACGACTACGACATGATTGAGCATGGAGACATTTGCACCTACATCTCGCCGACACCCACATATCATGAGTTTCCCCAATTGCCATTTGAGGAGAGCCACCACCCCATGAGTGAGATGAGTAACTCCACCATATATGACAATGAGTGCATCTCCTATGAGAGGATGAGTGTGACCATCACTAGCCTCACACTTGAGAGCATGCCACATAGCCTATTTGAGGTTGAGAGCCATTTGAGTGACTCCACCAACCATATGAGTGAGAGCATCATACTGGGAGTGAGTGAGCCACAACACTTAGTGATAGAGGTAGTTGAGACGGCATGTGAGGCCACTTTGATTTCTAATGACTTAACCTCTACTCCAAGTGTGTTTTCTTCTTTAGTGCTAGGTCTCCAACATGACGACATGCCTATCCTCGATGAGTCCATACCTCCAATGGAGACGATGATGGCCATGGTGGATGATGATGCACCCCCCACATGGTTCCATCAAAATGAAGATGACCACGACTCAGTCTTCGACACCTCACTACAACACATGAGCGATGCTCCAAAGGTAACATAGGTATTGGTGCTTCTCTTGTCCTACTAGTGGACTATCTCACCAATGATTGCTTGGATGATGTTGATCCACCTATTCCCATGCATCATGCTAGTGAGAATTCTTCGTGTCATGACTTACCAATTTATGATGAATATGATGATGAGCATGTTTATTTGCCTAGTTGTGATTCTATGCTCCATAGGATATCATGTGAAAATTCTATTGGTCACATCATGTTTGACAATCATTTAAACTCGCCATATGCTATGAGTGAGATCACCCATATTGCATCATTTCAGTCTCAACATATTATCTATGCTTGCCCCATTAAAATAAATCCCATTTGCACTTATGGCATAGATGACGAGATCATGGTCATTGGCTTTGTTTTTCATGTGATGATATTGCCATGCTTCCTTTACATGATTTGCACGATTCATCTACTATGCCATGCTATGATCACAATGTTCCACATATGCATTGTTTTGGATGTTGTCAATATTCTCCGTGTGATGTTTCCATTAATGTTCATGAGGAGACCCCCATAGTTTCCTCATACATATTAGGAGATTTGGATGCATTCCATACATTGCATGATTTTCATAATTGCTTGCACCGTATGCATTCCATGAATAACAATGCTCTACATATTTCTTGTGATGCATTACACAATTTGAGTCTCTGTTATGCTATGCATAACAACAAACCTATCATGATGGATGACATGTTTCTGTATCACGCATCTCATTTATTCGAGCATTGGATATTTTGTGCGAACCAACACAAGCACGTGCGCATCATGATGTATGATGTGTACATATACCACGCACACACATTTTCCTTTTGCCTTTGTTTTGTGTAGGTACTCACGTATACTCGTCAACCTCTCAATCCCAAGAGTTGACAAAACGAGCTCTTGAGAGCAATGACGATTTGGGATCCTGTGGACTATCCTTACCACCATTCCCGTCATGCAACGACTATGCGCATCTCTTCTACTTGGCTCTCGCACGACTATGGGCTATATATCACTTCTTACCTTATGCCCATACTATCGTGTTCACTTTGCATGTTATGCCTATTTCTATGTCTTTGCCATGCAATTGTGACCTTTGCTTGCACTTACCCATGATTCATTATTATACTCCTATGTGTATTTGCATGCTTGGTGGAGCTCCTTGTTACTATTACTATGTTTTCCTTGTGCCTCATGCTATTGATGCTTGTTGTGTTGGGAGAGTCATGATGTTCCAATGCTATTTACCTAGGACTTCTTGCCAATACAATGATGATACCTTTCTCATATCTTGCCTTCATGCTTGTGATATGTCTTGTGCATTATTCATGACCAGCATTTGCACACATGACATGCTTGACATGATTCCCTCTAGTATGTTGCATCTTCGCACTACTAGCTTGCTTGCCTTGATTCATATGATTACTTGCTTTGTCACATCACCCATGTTCCATTCTTACTCTCTTTCTTGGGTTGTGACATATATGCTCGTGCCTCTAACATGATACATCTTGTTCATTGTCGCTTGCCTCCAATTGTTGCATCTATGTTTATTGGTAATGGATACTTGGACACTTTACTTATGATGCATGCTTGTTTGATTGAGCCTATTGAATTTGGTTTTTCTCGCATCATATGCCTCCATACTATGAAATGCTCCCTTGTCCTTTCTAATGATGACCATGATGCATACACTTGTTGGGTATTTTACCACACAAATGATAGGTTTTGCATTTCCACTAACCTCATTTGTTTTTCCGAGTGTTTGTCATGTTCTTTCATTTTGAAGGATTCGCAAGGCGATACCGTCACGAGACAACTTGGTCATGTAAATGGTGCGCGACACCACCATTTTCGACAATTTCAAAAAGGTGAACTCCTTCCCTTTGAGCCATCCTCAAATATGCATATTGGATGGGTCACTCTTTCATTGTTGTTTACTTCTTATTGTCTACATGGTACATCTCGCGAACGGAGGAGCGACATTGAAGATTTGATGTAGGGTAGGAACCCTAGGGGCCGATCTTTCATGAAAGGAGCGGATGCCGCGATGAACAAGAAGAACACAAGGGGGAAAGTGAGGGGAAACACAAGGGAAAACACGAGAGAATCACTAAACCGACAAGAAATAGTCACACATGTGCTAGATCCTCGAGTACATAAGAGATCACACGGTACACGGTCAACTAGGGACGATACAAAAGGTAACGTTCTTCTCTGTGAGGAGGTCTTGATGATCTTCTCCACAAGGAGGTCTTGAATCCAAAGGGATCTTCTCCGAAGAGGGGCCGCGGTCTCTCTCGTGGAGTAGATCCAATGTGGATGAGCAATGCTCTATCTCTAAAATGAGTTAAACAAATGCTAACCATAGAAAAGTAGAGGAGCAGTCGTTTATATAGGCAAAGGGGGGAGGGGTACATGGGCTCGGCGGGGGCCGGCGATGGGCTCGGCGGGCTTCGCCGGCGGTGGGCGGCGAGGAGCCACGTGGCGGGCGGAGACTGGTTGCGGGCGGCGTCACGGACGCGTCCGGCCCGATCCAGACATGTCCGGCGGCGGAGAGGAGCGGGGCTAGGGTTTTGGACCGCGAATTTGGACGGGGTGCACATATTTATAGCTAGGAGGAGGTAGGAGTGTCCAAATGGAGTGTAGTTTTCGCCCACACGATCGTGATCCGATGACGGCGGACATGGTAGTTGTTTGAATGGGTTATTGGGCCGTTTTGGATGGGTCTTGGGCTGCAACACACAAGAGGCCTTCCCGGTTACCCGGTTAACCGTTGGAGTATCAAACAGACACCAAATGGTACGAAATTTGATAGGCGGTCTACCGGTGGTGTACCAAGGACACTTGGAAAATCTTGGTCCATTCCGAGAATGTTTAACACCCGCTCACGAAAATAGACAAATGAGGTGCGCCGGTGCATGTAGGAGTGCCGGATTGCAAAACGGACAACGGGGAAAAAGCTCGGATGCATGAGACGAACACGTATGCAAATGAGATGCACATGATGACATGATATGAAATGCATGACATGAACAAAATTCAAAGCGAAGACAAAACCCAACCACGAAGGGAATCTTGTAACTTAAAGCTGAAAATGGCAAAGTCAGAGTTCAAATATGGCAAGTTACAGCCAGGGTGTTACAACACTCCACCACTACGAGAGGATCTCATCCCGAGATCTAGGACTGAAAGACCTCCGGATATTCGGAACGGAGGAGGTCCTCGCGTTCCCAGGTGGCTTCTCGGTCGGAATGATGTGACCACTTCACTTTCAAGAATTTGATAGACTTGGTGCGAGTCTTGTGCTCAGTTTCTTCAAGAATAGCAACGGGATGCTCATGATAAGATAGGTCTTCTTGGAGATCAATCTCTTCGAATTTGATGGTGCGCTCAGGAGTCTTGAAGCACTTGCGAAGCTGTGACACGTGAAACACATCGTGCACATTTGCGAAGTTGTACGGAAGCTCAAGTTGATTGGCGAGGTCACCTCTTTTGCCAATGATCTTGAAAGGACCCACGTATCTAGGGGAAGCTTCCCTTTGATACCGAAGCGATGAGTGCCTTTCATTGGAGAGGCGCGGAGGTAGACATGGTCTCTGATCTCGAAAGCAAGTCACGGTGCTTGCTATCGTAGTAACTCATCTGGCGTGATTGTGCGGCTTTGAGATTTTCACGGATGACTTTGCACATTTCTTCAGCTTCTGTGATTAAGTCATTGCCAAGAAGTTGGCATTCACCAGTCTCTGACCAATTGAGAGGAGTACAACACTTTTTGCCATAGAGAATTTCGAATGGGGCCTTGCCCGAACTCGCTTGGAAACTGTTGTTGTAAGAGAACTTGGCATATGGAAGACAGTCTTCCCACTTCATACTGAAGGAAATGACACAATCCCTGAGCATATGTTCAAGGATTTGATTGACTCGCTCGACTTGGCCACTAATTTTAGGATGGAAGGCTGTGCTGAAGCGAATGTTGGTGCCCATGGCCTTTTGGAAGGAGTCCCAGAACTTAGAAGTGAAGATGCTTCCACGATCTGAAGATATCAATTGCGGAATGCCGTGCAAGGAGACGATCCTGGAGGTGTATAGCTCTGCCAACTGAGCTGCTGTGATTGATTCTTTGATTGGAAGGAAATGAGCCACTTTAGTAAGCTTGTCGATGACAACAAAGATAGCATCATTTCCGCGCTTGGACTTGGGAAACCCAATCACGAAGTCCATCTCAATATGGTCAAACTTCCACTCTGGAATAGCAAGAGGTTGGAGGAGACCAGCTGGCCATTGGTGTTCTGCTTTCACTCTTCTGCAGACGTCACATTCGTTCACGAATTGAGCAATTTCTCGCTTCGTTCAAGTCCACCAACACGACTGCTTGAGGTCATGGTACATCTTTGTACTTCCCGGATGAATGGATAGAAGGGAATTGTGCGCCTCGTTCATAATGACTTTCCTTAGATCACCTTTAGGAACCACAATTCGATCCTCGAAGAATAGAGTGTCTTTGTCATCAATGCGATAGCACTTGCACTTGGGTTGGCTCTTGGCAATCCCATGTTTCACCTTCTTCACCATGGAATCAAGAAGTTGTGCCTCACGAATTTGATCTTCCAAAGTAGGAGAGACTTGGAGGTTGGCAAGAAAGCCTTGAGGAACAACATGGAGATTCAGTTTGCGGAAAGATTCACAAAGGTCCGATTGGAAGGGCTTGAGAATTAAACTGTTGGAGTAAGCCTTCCTGCTCAAAGCATCTGCAATGACATTGGCCTTGCCTGGAGTATATTTAATACTCGGATTGTATTCTTGAATCATTTTGACCCAACGATTCTGCCTGAGGTTGAGGTTGGGTTGAGTGAAGATGTACTTGAGGCTCTTATGATCAGTGAAGATGTCCACTTTCCTTCTCAACAAGAGATGTCTCCACGTTAGTAATGCATGGACAACTGCCGCCAACTCGAGGTCATGAGTGGGGTAGTTCCTTTCATTGGGCTTCAACTGACGAGATGTATATGCCACAACTTTCTTCTCTTGCATTAACACAGCACCGAGACCTTGCAGGGAGGCATCACAGAAAAACTTCGAATGGCTTGGATTCATCAGGAGGAGTCAAGACATGAGCTGTGACCAGCTTCTCTTTGAGGGTGTTGAAAGCAACGTCACATTTAGGCGTCCAGACATACTTAACATGCATCTAGAGGAGGTTGGAAAGAGGCTTTGCAATTTTAGAGAAATTCTTAACGAATCTTCGACAATAGCTTGCAAGCCCAAGAAAACTGTGGAGCTGTTTGACATTCTAAGGAGGCTCCCAATTCACAATTGCAGACACCTTCTCAAGATTGACAGCGATGCCTTTGGTGGAGATGATATGACCAAGGTAAAGAACCTCATCAAGCCAGAACTCACACTTGGAAAACTTCGCATAGAATTGATGCTCTCTGAGTTTGTCGAGTACCAATCTCAAATGCTTGGCATGATCCTCCTTATTCTTGGAAAAGACCAAAATATCATCGAGATACACCAGGATGAAATCATTTGTGTAAGGGTTGAAGATGAAGTTCATCATGTGGGAGAACGTTGGAGGAGCATTGACAAGGTCGAAAGACATGACAGTCTATTTTTAAGAACCATAGCTTGTTCTGAATGCTGTCCTGGGAATATCTTGTTCACGAATGCGAATCTGATGATAACCCATACGGAGGTCAAGCTTGGAGAATACTTGAGCATCCAAAAGTTGCTCGAATAGCTCATTGATGTTGGGAAGTGGATACCTGTTCTTTATTGTCTTCTTGTTCAATGGATGGTAGTCGACGCAGAGTCATTCCGTTCCATCCTTGTTCTTGACAAAAACAACACCACAACCCCATGGAGATGAACTCGGTCTGATCAGACCCATACGCTCTTGTTCATCGAGTTGTTTCTTCAACTCCTCTGGTCCGCTTGTAAGGACGTTTGCCAACAGGTTCCGTGCCAGGCTCATGGTCGATAACGAATTCAACTGGCCAGTGAGGAAGCATTCCTGGAAGCTCTTCTGGAAAGACGTCTTGATATTCACAAATGACTGGAATCTGAGAGATGGCATTTAACTCGCCCTTCTCATTGAGAGAAAACAGCCGAATGGTATCATCCCGAGCGGCATAGATGATCACATCCTCAAACGAGTTTGTCAATTGAATCTGCCTGGCAGTACAATCAAGCTGAGCCTTGTGCTTAGAAAGCCAGTCCATGCCGAGAATTAGATCAATATCCGAGTCACCAAGAACAATAGGAGAAGACAGAAATTTATAGTCACCCAACTTGATAGAAACATCCGGAACCATAGAGCTTGCGTTCATGAATTTACCCGAAGAGATAACTGATAACTGCCTAGGCAAATCTTGGAAAGGCAACTCATGCTTAGATGCAAATGGTCTTGAAATGAAACAATGTGATGCACCAGTATCAAAAAGAACTTTTGCAGGAAAGCCATTGACTGGAAGATTACCCATGATCACTTCTGAAGAATCCTCCGCCTGAGCTGCGTTCATCATATTGACCTTTGCAAACTTGGAATTATGCTTTACCACTGCATTGCTGGAAGATCTCACAGGAGTAGGAGGTGAAAGGCGCCTTTGGTTCAAGCACTTGTTTGCATAGTGACCTTTCTGCTGACACTTGTTGCAAGTAACCTGTGAGAGAGGCCGGTGATAAGGAGCACTTGACCTTGGAGCTTGGGACTGAGCTTTGTTCTGATAGCCTGGGTTGGGTGGGTGGGAAGATCCACTGCCACCTTTGCTCTTCTACTGGTAGGGCTGACGGAGCGGAGGAGGAGGAGGCAACCAGAATTTCTGTTGCTTAGCTGCCACTTGAGTTGAAGAAGAAGATTGAACTGCATCCCTGACTCTCTTCTTAGATGCCTCACACTTGAGCTGAGCAGCTTCTTGCTTTAGTGCCATGTTGTAGAATTTTTCAAACTTAGTCAGCTCAAGAAGCACGAGAGCAAATTGCAGATGTTCTCTGAGGCCACCTCTGAATTGATAAATCATACTCTTTTCATCAGGGACGTCTTGTTTAACGAAGCGAGCGAGTTTCTGAAACTGGATATTGTATTGATACACGGACATGCTGCCTTGCTTGAGATTGTGGAACTCCTCACACTTGCTCTCAGCAACACTTGGAGGAATGTGATGAGCTTTGAAGTCTCGGCGGAAATCATCCCAGGTAATCACACGACCTCCTCTGGAATCTCTGTATTGTTGATACCACTCAGCAGCTTGGTATTTGAGTTGAAACGAAGCAAACTTGATAAAGTCCTCATGCCTGACATTGCTACACTCAAAATGTTTGCAGATATCCATGAGCCAGTCGGCGGCGTCAATGGCCACGACACAGTTGCTGAAGGACTTCGGCTGGTTTGTGAGGAACTGGTTGAGGGTAGCAAACTGAGGCTGATTGTTGCCTTGGCCTTGATTTCCTTGGTTGCCTTGCCCTTGGTTGCGCTCTTGCAAGAGTTGCAAATGCATCTGAGTGTTGGCGTTCGTGGCTGCCATGACAGCTTGCCATGCCTCCGGAGGTGGAGATGGTGATGGAGGTTCCGGATTCTGACGTGTTGGAGGTGCCATCCTGAAGAGGTTGACATCCGTTAGCATCTTGAAAGACATATATCCAAGCTGAATCAGTGGATCGAAATTGCAACATAAAGTCTTCACAATAAACATTCGAACAAGGATGAATGAATGAATTCCAAAGTAAGTCATCACACTTCCATTAAGGTTGAGAAGTCACTTAGATAAAGGTAGATGAATAAAACAACAAGGTACGAATATGAACAAATAAGTGATAAGGATTACCCAATCACAAACCAAATATCCGCGGGAAGAAATAGTAGAGCTACATGATTTCCCACCTATAAAACTCCCGAAACTTTCTGGATTTGCAATCAGGTGTTGGGGATACAGGGAAGCATAATATCTCACCCAAAACTAGCAATTCCTACATCCAGCTGTATCCATCCTTCAACACATAACCAAGAAACCTTCGGAAATCATTTACCTCAACCTTCGAAAAGCCTCCGTTATACGCGTTATGGCAATACTCTCGAACTCCCGCCCCAGTACTGGGTGGCGTCGAGGTTATCTCACCAACAACTGCATAAAAGAGATTTTCGATGTCAGAGAACTCAGGTATTCCAGAACTGCAACGGTAAAATTGTGATGACAACACCTCGGAGCTCAACTCCCCGGGACACTGCCACAACCCCTAAATGTCAGGAGGCACCAAGAACAATGTTCTCGTCACAAAACCATCGAAACGATTCCAAGATACCCGCGTGATCCTAAAAATAATTTTTTTAGTGAAATTTGAGGAGAGAAGAATCAAAACTCTACGTCAGAAGGCCACACCAGAGCAACGAAGGGACTGAGGAGTAAAAACAATCCTACTCTTCGATATATATAATCCTAAGACTCAAAACATTTTGCTCTAGACTCAACAATGTCAGTGTTTCGATAAAGAAGGGGATCCTAAGTCGAGGAAGGCTCTGATTACCAACTCGTAACACCCACAATGCGGCTATATCTCCCACGTGTCGGGGCACGACTTAGAGGCATAGCCACATGATAGGCATGTCGCAAGAGGGGTAATCTTTACACATCCCATGTACTGAATAAGAAAGGGATAAAGAGTCCGCTTACAATCGCCACTTCACACAATACATAATCCGTACATCATCCAAGGTACAAACAAAGGTCCGACTATGGATCCAAAATGATGAAACACCACCCCAAATGCTAGATCCCCGATCGTCCCAACTAGGCTCCACAACTGATCATTCGGAAAAGAAACATAATAGCGACCCAAGTCTTCGTCGAACTCCCACTTGAGTTCGGTAGCATCCCCTCCACTGGCATCATCGGCACCTGCGTCTGTTTGGAAGTATCTGTGAGTCACGGGGACTCAGCATCTCACACCTGCGAGATCAAGACTATTTAAGCTTAGGGTTGGAAAGGGTAGTGGGGTGGAGCTGCAGCAAAGCACTAAGCATATATGGTGGCTAACTTACGCAAATGAGAGCGAGAAGAGAAGCAAAGCACGGTCGAGAAGCTAATAGTGATCAAGAAGTGATCCTGAAGCTACTTACGTTCAAGCATAACACGAGACTGTGTTCTCTTCCCGGACTCCGCCAAAAAGAGACCATCACGGCTACACACGCGGTTGATTCATTTTAATTAAGTTAAGTGTCAAGTTCTCTACAACTGGATATTAACAAATTCCCATCTTCCCATAACTGCAGGCATGGCTTTCGAAAGTTCAAAACCCCGCAGGGGTGTCCCAACTTAGCCCATCACAAGCTCTCATGATCAACGAAGGATATTCCTTCTCCCAGGAACACCCGACTAGTCTCGGATCCCGGTTACAAGACATTTCGACAATGGTAAAACAAGACCAACAAAGCCTCCCGATGTGCCGACGAAACTAGATAGGAGTCGCACGTATCTCGTTCTCAGGGCACACCGGATGGGTCAGACGCCGGGTTGGCATAGACCCTGGTTGCCCAGGGGGCACCAGAAATCGCCTAGTTTGGAGCAACACTCAGAGGAGCACTGTCCCGGGGGTTTAAAATAAAGATGACCCTTGAGTCCGCGGAACCCAAGGGAAAAAGGCTTAGGTGGCAAATGGTAGAAACAAGGTTGGGCCTTGCAGGAGGAGTTTTATTCAAAGCGAACTGTCAATGGGTTCCCATAACACCCAACCGCGTAAGGAACGCAAAATCAAGGAACATAACACCGGTATGACAGAAACTAAGGCGGCAAGAGTGGTACAAAACACCAGGCGTAAGGCCGAGCCTTCCACCCTTTACCAAGTATATATATGCATTAAAGTAAATAAGAGATAATAATGATATCCCAACAATATCCATGTTCCAACAAGGAACAAACTTCAACTTCACCTGCAACTAGCAACGCTATAAGAGGGGCTGAGCAAAGCGGTAACATAGCCAAACAACGGTTTGCTAGGAAAAGGTGGGTTAGAGGCTTGACAAGGCAATATGGCAGGCATGATATAGTAAGTGGTAGGTAGCGTGGCATAGCAATAGAACGAACAACTAGCAAGCAAAGATAGAAGTGATTTCGAGGGTATGGTCATCTTGTATGCAAAGTTCTCAGAGTTGAGAAAGCTTGATCCTAGTTAGCATACTCAAGAGGTTCCTCGATCATGTACTCGTCTCCCGGCTCTACCCAAAGCAAGAACACATGCAAAGGACCAACAATCAATCACGGTGCAATGCACAATCAACATGATGCAAAACATAGCATGATATGCGAGATGTGATATGCAATGCATATGCGTGCTCCAGGAGAAAAAGATTGATCAAGGCATCAACTTGGCAAACCAAGTGTGCCGCTGGAAAGATGAGATGATTTTGGTCGAAATCGATATAAAGATCACCGAAAACGGATGCACGATTTGCAAATGGCAAGCGAAACAAGAATGGCACAATTCTGCACTCAACAGCACGATGCCATCTAGAATGCAACAAGAAACTAAGCTACTGCACTCAAACATAGCAACAAAGCATATGGCACTGATGTACTCAAGATGATTGACAAAATATGAACATTGGGCTATGGCTAAATCACAAAAGAGCAGGTTCAAACAAGCATGGCAAAACTGCAAACGATATCAGCTTCACAGACTTGGAGAAAATATTAACATGCCAGGAATAACATCAGGAAGCCATGTTTAGAGCAAGCAAAAAACATGCTACGGGAACATATCATAGCAAACAAAGAAATGACATGAATCTACTAAATGACTAGATTAAAAGTCTCTTACTTATCATGAGCCAAAAAGGCACAGAAGATATGATGGCACCCATGTAAACATAGCATGTTTTATTAACAGTTTCAGACTTAGCAGAAAAACAGAGCATGGCATAATCAGAGTTATGAAGGCAACTTGGCGAGCTCAAATCACTCATCACAAAGCATTGCATGAAAAAAAAGCATGGAAACAGCAAGAGGACATGTTCATGAAGCTAACCATGGCAAGAGCAAGTTAATAGCATGCATCGATCACTAGCAACAACCATGGCAAAATTGATTAACAGGTAAACAATCTGCCAGGAACATTTTATAGCAAAAGTAGAGCAAGAACAAGACATGCTAGGGCACTCCATAATTGCAAATAGGGGCATGGATGGTTAGAGCATAAGCAAATGTTAAAAACATCCTTACTGAAGTAACTCAAAACAAGCATGGATCTCACTATAGCATCATGTTTACTTGGCATCAAAATAACTGCAGGCACAAGACTTAGCAAAATCCTTAGTCCCTGAAATTAGCAATATCACGAAGGCTAGTTTGTATGCTTGTGTTAGTCACCACATAGATCACAAAAATATATGGAAAGCACCTCTGTAAATATGGCATGGCATAGCGCAAAACACATGTAGAGCTCATGCCCATATGATGCACACATCAAATGTGACAAAACTGATAAATCATCATAATCTGCTAAGCAACAGGAGTAAACATTTTATATCACTCTTGCATCAATGATTAGGGCATGAAGATGAACTCAAACAAGCATGCCACAATGGAGTTAAATGAAGAGCATCTCCCACTGAACATTTAATATAACATGCGCATGAAATGGAGCTATGGTCATGGAGAAATGAGGCGATGAACAGGGACACAAAATAATGCAGAAAAGGGAGTGGAAATTATACCCCGTGAAGCAGATCTAGGGTTTGTAGCACGCGGTTCGAGGTTCAACGGAGCAGATGGGGACGGCGGCCGGAGTTGGAGATGGTGGTCACCAGAGCTCGGGCTCACTGGATCGGGGGCCGGGGAGACTGGATCCGGCGGGAGGAGGCCCGGCAGCGGCGATCCGGGCCACGCGGCGCCGGGGACTTGGTGGCGGGACTGGCTGGAGTCGTCGTGGAGTGGCGGCGGTCGACGGTGAGGTGAACGGCGAGGGGCAGCCTGGGCGGCGCTGGGGCGCAGGCGCAGAGGAGGCGATGGGGCGCGCGCGGGCGCGGGCTGCGACGTACGGGCCCGCGGGGGCCGGTGATGGTCTTGGCGGGCTTCGGCGGCGGTGGGCGGCGAGGAGCCACGTGGCGGGCGGAGACTGGTTGCGGGCGATGGCGTGGACGCGTCCGGCCCGATCCGGACGTGTCTGGCGGCGGAGAGGAGCGGGGCTAGGGATTTGGACCGTGAATTTGGACGGGGTGCACATATTTATAGCTAGGAGGAGGTAGGAGTGTCCAAATGGAGTGTAATTTTCGCCCACATGATTGTGATCTGGCAATGGAGGACATGGGAGTGGTTTGGATGGGCTATTGGGCCGTTTTGGAGGGGTGTTGGGCTGCAACACACAAGAGGCCTACTCGGTTACCCGGTTAACCGTTGGAGTATCAAACAGACTCCAAATGGCACAAAATTTGACAGGCGGTCTACCGGTGGTGTACCTAGGCCACTTGGCAAATCTCGGTCCATTCCTAGAAAATTAAACACCCGCTCCCGAAAAGAGACAAAAGGGGTGCGCCGGTGCATGTAGGAGTGTCGGATTGCAAAACGGACAACGGGGAAAAAGCTCGGATGCATGAGACGAACACGTATGCAAATGAGATGCACATGATGACATGAACAAAATGCAAAACGAAGACAAAACCCAACCATGAAGGGAATCTAGTAACTTAAAGCCGAAAATGGCAAAGTCAGAGTTACAAATATGGCAAGTTACATACGGGGTGTTACAACACTCCACCACTACGAGAGGATCTCGTCCCAAGATCTAGGACTGAAAGAACTCCGGATATTCAGAATGGAGGAGGTCCTCGCGTTCCCAGGTGGCTTCTCGGTCAGAATGATGTGACCACTTCACTTTCAGGAATTTGATAGAGTTGTTGCGAGTGTTGCGCTCAGTTTCTTCAAGAATAGCAACGGGATGCTCATGATAAGATAGGTCTTCTTCGATATCAATCTCTTCGAAGTTGATGGTGTGCTCAGGAGTCTTGAAGCATTTGTGAAGCTGTGACACGTGAAACGCATCGTGCACATTTGCGAAGTTGGACAGAAGCTCAAGTTGATAGGCGAGATCGCCTCTTTTGCCAATGATCTTGAAAGGACCCACGTATCTAGGGGCAAGCGTCCCTTTGATACCGAAGCGATGAGTGCCTTCCAGTGGAGAGACGCGGAGGTAGACATGGTATCCGATCTCGAAAGCCAAGTCACGGTGCTTGCTATCAAGTAACTCTTCTGGCGCGATTGCGTGGCTTTGAGATTTTCACGGATGACTTTGCACATTTCTTCAGCTTCTGTGATTAAGTCATTGCCAAGAAGTTGGCGTTCACCAGTCTCTGACCAATTGAGAGGACTACAACACTTTCTGCCATAGAGAATTTCAAATGGGGGCGTGCCCAAACTCGCTTGGAAACTGTTGTTGTAAGAGAACTCGGCATACGGAAGACAATCTTCCCACTTCATACCAAAGGAAATGACACAATCCCTGAGCATATCTTCAAGGATTTGATTGACTCGCTCGACTTGGCCACTAGTTTGTGGATGGAAGGCTGTGCTGAATCGAATGTTGGTGCCCATGGCCTTTTGGAAGGAGTCCCAGAACTTAGAAGTGAAGATGCTTCCATGATCTGAAGATATCAATTGCGGAATGTCATGCAAGGAGACGATCCTAGAGGTGTATAGCTCTGCCAGCTGAGCTGTTGTGATAGATTCTTTGATTGGAAGGAAATGAGCCACTTTAGTAAGCTTGTCGATGACAACGAAGATAGCATCATTTCCGCGCTTGGACTTGGGAAAGCCAATCACAAAGTCCATCTCAATATGGTCAAACTTCCATTCTGGAATAGCAAGAGGTTGGAGGAGACCAGCTGTCATTGGTGTTCTGCTTTCACTCTTCTATAGATGTCACATTCGTTCATGTATTGAGCAATTTCTCGCTTCATTCGAGTCCACCAACACGACTGCTTGAGGTCATGGTACATCTTTGTACTTCCCGGATGAATGGATAGAAGGGAATTGTGCGCCTCGTTCATAATGACTTTCCTTAGATCACCTTTAGGAACCACAATTCAATCCTCGAAGAATAGAGTGTCTTTGTCATCAATGCGATAGCACTTGCACTTGGGTTGGCTCTTGGCAATCCCATGTTTCACCTTCTTCACCATGGAATCAAGAAGTTGTGCCTCACGAATTTGATCTTCCAAAGTAGGAGAGACTTGGAGGTTGGCAAGAAAGCCTTGAGGAACAACATGGAGATTCAGTTTGCGGAAAGATTCACAAAGGTCCGATTGGAAGGGCTTGAGAATTAAACTGTTGGAGTAAGCCTTCCTGCTCAAAGCATCTGCAATGACATTGGCCTTGCCTGGAGTATATTTAATACTCGGATTGTATTCTTGAATCATTTTGACCCAACGAGTCTGCCTGAGGTTGAGGTTGGGTTGAGTGAAGATGTACTTGAGGCTCTTATGATCAGTGAAGATGTCCACTTTCCTTCCCAACAAGAGATGTCTGCACGTTAATAATGCATGGACAAGTGCCGCCAACTCGAGGTCGTGAGTGGGGTAGTTCCTTTCGTTGGGCTTCAACTGACGAGAGGTATAGGCCACAAGTTTCTTCTCTTGCATTAGCACAGCACCGAGACCTTGTAGGGAGGCATCACAGAAAAACTTCGAATGGCTTGGATTCATCAGGAGGAGTCAAGACAGGAGTTTTGACCAGCTTCTCTTTGAGGGTGTTGAAAGCAATGTCACATTCAGGCATGTAGACATACTTAACATGCTTCTAGAGGAGGTTGGACAGAGGCTTTGCAATTTTAGAGAAATTCTCAACGAATCTTCAACAATAGCTTGCAAGCCCAAGAAAACTGCGGAGCTGTTTGACATTCTGAGGAGGCTCCCAATTCACAATCGCAGACACCTTCTCAGGATTGACATCGATGCCTTTGGTGGAGATGATATGACCAAGGTAAAGAACCTCATCAGGCCAGAACTCACACTTGGAAAACTTCGCATAGAATTGAGGCTCTCTGAGTTTGTCGGGTACCAATCTCAAATGATTGGCATGATCCTCCTTATTCTTGGAAAAGACCAAAATATCATCGAGATACACCATTACGAAATCATTTGTGTAAGGGTTGAAGATGAAGTTCATCATGCGAGAGAATGTTGGAGGAGCATTGACAAGGCCGAAAGACATGACAGTATATTCATAAGAACCATAGCTTGTTCTGAATGCTATCTTGGGAATATCTTGTTCATGAATGCGAATCTGATGATAACCCATACGGAGGTCAAGCTTGGAGAATACTTGAGCACCCTTAAGTTGCTCGAATAGCTCATTGATGTTGGGAAGTGGATACTTGTTCTTTATTGTCTTCTTGTTCAATGGACGGTAGTCGACGCAGATTCGTTCCGTTCCATCCTTCTTCTTGACAGAAAGAACACCACAACCCCATGGAGATGAACTCGGTCTGATCAGACCCATACGCTCTTGTTCATCGAGTTGTTTCTTCAACTCCTTCAGCTCCTCTGGTCCAAGCTTGTAAGGACGTTTGCAAACAGGTTCCGTGCCAAGAACAAGGTCGATAACGAATTCAATTGGCCGGTGAGGATGCATTCCTGGAAGCTCTTCTGGAAAGACGTCTTGATATTCACAAACGACTGGAATTTGAGAGATGGCATTTAACTCGCCCTTTGCATTGAGAGAAAACAACCGAATAGTATCATGCCGAGTGGCATAGATGATCACATCCTCAGACGAGTGTGTCAATTGAATCTGCCTGGCAGCATAATCAAGCTAAGCCTTGTGCTTAGAAAGCTAGTCCATGCCGAGAATTAGATCAATATCCGAGTCACCAACAACAATAGGAGAAGACACAAATTTATAGTCACCCAACTTGATAGAAACATCCGGAACCATAGAGCTTGTGTTCATGAATTTACCCGGAGAGACAACTGATAACTGCCTAGGAAATCTTGGAAAGGCAACTCATGCTTAGATGAAAATGGTCTAGAAATGAAACAATGCGATGCACCAGTATCAAAAAGAACTTTAGGAAGAAGGTCATTGGCTGGAAGATTACCCATGATCACTTCTGAAGAATCCTCTGCCTAAGTGGCGTTCATCATGTTGACCTTTGCAAACTTGGAATTATTCTTGACCACTGCATTGCTGGAAGATCTCATAGGACGAGGAGGTGGAAGGCGCCGTTGGTTGAAGCACTTGTTTGCATAGTTCCCTTTCTGCTGACACTTGTTGCAAGTAACCTGTGAGAGCGGCCGGTGATAAGGAGCACTTGACCTTGGAGCTTGGGAATGAGCTTTGTTCTGATAGCCTGGGTTGGGTGGGTGGGAAGATCCACTGCCACCTTTGCTCTTCTACTGGTAGGGCTGACGCAGCGGAGGAGGAGGAGGCAACCAGAACTTCTGTTGCTTCGCTGCCACTTGAGTTGAAGAAGAGGATTGAACTGCATCCCAGACTCTCTTCTTAATTGCCTCGCACTTGAGCTGAGAAGCTTCTTGCTCTAGTGCCATGTTGTAGAATTCATCAAACTTAGTCGTCTCAAAAAGCACGAGAGCTAATTGCAGATCTTCTCTGAGGCCACCTCTTGATTGATAAATCATACTCTTTTCATCAGGGATGTCTTGTTTAGCGAAGTGAGCGAGTTTCTGAAACTGGATATTATATTGATACACGGACATGCTGCCTTGCTTGAGATTGCGGAACTCCTCACGCTTGCTCTCAGCAACACTTGGAGGAATGTGATGAGCTTTGAAGTCTCGGTGGAAATTATCCCAGGTAATCACACGACCTCCTCTGGAATATCTGTATTGTTGATACCACTCAACAGCTTGGTATTTGAATTGAAACGAAGCAAACTTGACAAAGTCCTCAGGCCTGACATTGCTACACTAAAAATGTTTGCAGATTGTTGCTGAAGGACTTCGGCTGGTTTGCGAGGAACTAGTTGAGGGTAGCAAACTGAGGCTGATTGTTGCCTTGTCCTTGATTTCCTTGGTTGCCTTGCCCTTGGTTGCGCTCTTGCAAGACTTGCAAAAGCATCTGAGTGTTGGCGTTGGTGGCTGCCATGACAGCTTGCCATGCCTCTGGAGGTGGAGGTGGTGACAGAGGTTCCGGATTCTGACGCGTTGGAGGAGCCATCCTGAAGAGGTTGACATCCGTTAGCACCTTGAAAGACATATATTCAATCTGAATCAATGGATCGAAATTGCAACATAAAGTCTTCACAATAAACATTCGAACAAGGACGAACGAATGAATTCCAAAGAAAGTCATCACACTTCCATTAAGGTTGAGAAGCCACTTAGATAAAGGTAGATGAATAAAACAACAAGGTACGGATATGAACAAATAAGTGATAAGGATTACCCAATCACAAACCAAATATCCGCGGGAAGACATAGTAGAGCTATATGAATTCCCACCTATAAAACTCCCGAAACTTTCTAGTTATGCAATCAGGTGTTGGGGATACAGGGGAAGCATAATATCTCACCCAAAACTAGCAATTCCTACATCCAGCTGTATCCATCCTTCAAAACATAACCAAGAAACCTTCAGATATCATTTACGTCAACCTTCGAAAAGCCTCCGTTATACGAGTTATGGCAATACTCTCAAACTCCTGCCCCAATACTGGGTGGCGTCGAGGTTATCTCACCAACAACTGCATAAAAGAGATTTTCAATGTCGGCGAACTTAGGTATTCCGGAACTGCAACGATAAATTTGTGACGACAACACCTCGGAGCTCAACTCCTGGGGACACTGCCACAACCCCTAAATGTCAGGAGGCACCAAGAACAATGTTCTTGTCACAAAACCATCGGAATGATTCCAAGATACCCGTGTGATCCTAAAAATAAATTTTTTAGTGAAATTTGAGGAAAGAAGAGTCAAAACTCTCGTCAGGAGGCCTCACCAGAGCGACAAAGGGACTGAGGAGTAAAAAGAATCCTACTCTCCGATATATATAATCCTAAGACTCAAAACATTTTGCTCTAGACTCAACAATGTCAGCGATTCGATCAACCAGGGGCTCCCAAGTCAGGGAAGGCTCTGATTACCAACTTGTAACACCCACAATGCGGCTATATCTCCCACGTGTCGGGGCACGACTTAGAGGCATAGCCGCATGATAGGCATGTCGCAAGAGGGGTAATCTTTACACATCGCATGTACTAAATAAGAAAGGGATAAAGAGTCGGCTTACAATCGCCACTTCACACAATACATAAATAATCCATACATCATCCAAGGTACAAACAAAGGTCCGACTATGGATCCAAAATAAAGAAAGACCACCCCAAATGCTAGATCCCCGATCGTCCCAACTGGGCTCCACTACTGATCATCCGGAAAAGAAACATAATAGCGACCAAATCTTTGTCGAACTCCCAGTTCGGAAGTATCTGTGAGTCACGGAGCCTTAGCAATCTCACACCCGCGAGATCAAGACTATTTAAGCTTAAGGGTAGGAAAGGGTAGTGAGGTGGAGCTGCAACAAAGCACTAAGCATATATGGTGGCTAACTTACGCAAATGAGAGCGAGAAGAGAAGCAAAGCACGGTTGAGAAGCTAATAGTGATCAAGAAGTGATCCCGAAGCTACTTATGTTCAAGCATAACACGAGACCGTGTTCTCTTCCTGGACTCCGCCGAAAAGAGACCATCACGGCTAGACACACGGTTGATTCATTTTAATTAAGTTAAGTGTCAAGTTCTCTACAACCGAATATTAACAAATTCCCATCTGCCCATAACCACGGGCATGGCTTTTGAAAGTTGAAAACCATGCATGGGTGTCCCAACTTAGCCCATCACAAGCTCTCACGGTCAACGAAGGATATTCCTTCTCCCAGGAAGACCCGACCAGTCTCGGATCCCGGTTACAAGACATTTCGACAATGGTAAAACAAAACCAACAAAGCCTCCCGATGTGCCGACAAATCCCGATAGGAGTCGCATGTATCTCGCTCTCAGGGCACACCGGATGGGCCAGACGTCGGGTTTGCATAGACCCTGGTTGCCCAAGGGGCGCCGGACATCGCCTAGTTTGGACCAACACTCAAAGGAGCACTGGCCCGGGGGTTTAAAATAAAGATGACCCTTGAGTCCGCAGAACCAAGGGAAAAAGGCTTAGGTGGCAAATGATATAACCAAGGTTGGGCCTTGCTGGAGTTGTTTTATAGAAAGCGAACTGTCAATGGGTTCCCATAACACCCAACCACGTAAGGAACGCAAAATCAAGGAATATAACACCGGTATGACGGAAACTAAGGTGGCAAGAGTGGTACAAAACACCAGGCATAAGGCCGAGACTCCACCCTTTACCAAGTATATAGATGCATTAAAGTAAGTAAGAGATAATAATGATATACCAACAATATTCATGTTCCAACAAGGAACCAACTTGAACTTCACCTGCAACTAGCAACGCTATAAGAGGGGCTGAGAAAAGCGGTAACGTAGCCAAACAACAGTTTGCTAGGAAAAGGTGGGTTAGAGGGTTGACATGGCAATATGGGAGGAATGATATAGCAAGTGGTAGGTAGCGCGGCATAGCAATAGAGCGAACAACTACCAAGCAAAGATAGAAGTGATTTCGAGGGTATGGTCATCTTGCCTGCAAAGTTCTCAGAGTTGACGAAAGCTTGATCCTCGTTAGCGTACTCAACAGGTTCCTCGATCACGTACTCGTCTCCCGGCTCTACCCAAAGCAATAACACATGCAAAGGACCAACAATCAATCACGGAGCAATGCACAATCAACATGATGCAAAACATGGCATGATATGCGAGATGTGATATGCAATGCATATGCGTGCTCCAAAAGAAAAGGATTTATCAAGGCATCAACTTGGCAAACCAAGTGTGCCGCTGGAAAGATGAGATGATTTC
This sequence comes from Triticum urartu, assembly GCF_003073215.2. NCBI lineage: Eukaryota > Viridiplantae > Streptophyta > Magnoliopsida > Poales > Poaceae > Triticum > Triticum urartu. The sequence continues at coordinate 280,729,075 of NC_053024.1, read as the reverse complement.
AGTCGAAATCGATATAAAGATCACCGGAAATGGATGCATGGTTTGCAAATGGCAACCGAAACAAGAATGGCACAATTCTGCGCTCAACAGCACGATGCCATCTAGAATGCAACAAGAAACTAAGCTACTGCACTCCAACATAGCAACAAAGCATATGGCAGTGATGTACTCAAGATGATTGACAAAATATGAACAATGAGCTACGGCTAAATCACAAAAGAGCAGGTTCAAACAAGCATGGCAAAAGTGCAAAAGATATCAGCTTCACAGACTTGGAGAAAATACTAACATGCCAGGAATAACATCAGGAAGCCATGTCTAGAGCAAGCAAACAACATGCTATGGGAACATATCATAGCAAACAAAGAAATGGCTTGAATCTACTAAATGCATATATCAAAAGTCTCTTACTTATCATGAGCCAAAAAGGCACAGAAGATATGATGGCACCCATGTAAACATAGCTAGTTTTATTAACAGTTTCAAACTTAGCAGAAAAACAGAGCATGGCCTAATCAGATTTATGAAGGCAACTTTGCGAGCTCAAATCACTCATCATAAAGCATTGCATGACAAAACAAGCATGGAAACAGCAAGAGGACATGTTCGTGAAGCTAACCATGGCAAGAGCAAGTTCATAGCATGCATGGGTCACTAGCAACAACCATGGAAAATTGATTAACATGTAAGCAATCTGCCAGGAACATTTTATAGCAAAAGTAGAGCAAGAACAAGACATGCTAGGGCACTCCATAATCGCAAACAGGGGCATGAATGGTTAGAGCATAACCAAATGCTAGAAACATCCTTACTAAAGTAACTCAAAACATGCATGGATCTCACTATAGCATCATGTTTACTCGGCATCAAAATAACAGCAGGCACAAGACTTGGCAAAAACCTAAGTCCCTGAGATCAGCAATATCATGAAGGCTAGTTTGCATGCTTGTGCTAGTCACCACATAGATCCCAAAAAAATATGGCAAGCACCTCTGTAAATATGGTATGGCATAGCGCAAAACACATGTAGAGCTCCTGCCCATATGATGCACACATCAAATGTGACAAAAATGACAAATCATCATAATCTGCTAAGCAACATGAGTAAACATTTTATATCAATCTTGCATCAACGATTATGTCATGAACATGAACTCAAACAAGCATGCTACAATGGAATTAAATGAACACCATCTCCCACTGAACATTTTGATATAACATGCGCATGAAATGGAGCTACGGTCATGGAGAAATGAGGCGATGAACAGGGACACAAAATAATGCAGAAAAGGGCGTGGAAATTATACCCCGTGAAGCAGATCTAGGGTTCGTCGCACGCGGTTCGAGGTTCAACGGAGCAGATGGGGACGGCGGCCGGAGTTGGAGATGGTGGTCACCAGAGCTCGGGCTCACTGGATCGGGGGCCGGGGAGACCGGATCCGGCTGGAGGAGGCCCGGCGGTGGCGATCCGGGCGACACGACGCCGGGGACCGGGTGGCGGGCATGGCCGGAGTCGTCGCGGAGCGGCCGCGGTCGACGGGGAGGTGAACAGCGAGGGGCGGCCGGCGGCGAGGTGTGGGAGGCGGCGCTGGGGCGCAGGCGCGGAGGAGGCGGTGGGGCGCGCGCGGGCGCAGGCGGCGGTGTACGGGCCCGCGGGGGCCGGTGATGGGCTCGGCGGGCTTCGGCGATGGTGGGCGGCGAGGAGCCACGTGGCGGGCGGAGACTGGTTGCGGGCGGCGGCGCGGATGCGTCCGGCCCGATCCGAACGTGTCCGGTGGCGGAGAGGAGCGCGGCTAGGGTTTTGGACCGCGAATTTGGATGGGGTGCATATATTTATAGCTAGGAGGAGGTAGGAGTGTCCAAATGGAGTGTAATTTTCTCCCACACGATTGTGATCTGACGACGGAGGACATGGGAGTGGTTTGGATGGGTTATTGGGCGGTTTTGGAGGGGTGTTGGCCTGCAACACACAAGAGGCCTTCTCGGTTACCCGGTTAACCGTTGGAGTATCAAACGGACTACAAATGGCACAAAATTTGACAGGCGGTCTACCAGTGGTGTACCAAGGCCACTTGGCAAATCTCGCCCCATTCCGAGAATGTTTAACATCCACTCATGAAAAGAGACAAAAGGGGTGCGCCGGTGCATGTAGGAGTGTCAGATTGCAAAACGGACAAAGGGGAAAAAGCTCGGATGCATGAGACGAACACGTATGCAAATGAGATGCACATGATGACATGATATGAAATGCATGACATGAACAAAATGCAAAACAAAGACAAAACCCAACCATGAAGGGAATCTCATAACTTAAAGCCGAAAATGGCAAAGTCGGAGTTACAAATATGGCAAGTTACATCCGAGGTGTTACAATTCATCCCCATGTACACTCCGACTACTCTCCAAGCCCCAAGAGGACATACGAGGAGACCTCAAACATACGCCATCGGACACAAGGTGAACTCACTCCTCTCCGAATCGTCACTTTCCACATGTGAGACATGTCTACTACCTTAAACATGTGTGCTATGCATGACGAGGAACGAAGAGGAAGACCATGGACAAGACGGCGAGGACACCAAGCGCGAGGAACAAGAGAAGGAGTTGCCCAGAGGCTACAGCCGCCGGACGACCGGTCCTTACCGAACGTCCGACCCCCCCTCGGACGACCGGACGTCCAAACGTCTCCGGAAATCCGGAGCCTGAAGCCCGAGCCAAACGAGCGGACGTCTGACACCACTGGACGACCGGCCACTTCCGGAAATCCGGTGATAGCTATACCGAGCAAAAATGTCGGACGTCCGACAAGTACCGGACGACTGGGCCCTCGCGAGCCACCGAACGTCCGGTACCCGTCGGACGACCGACACCTGCTGTGCGCAGAGTATCGGGCCAAGGCCCATGTATTCCCCACTTACCCCTTCATGGACCTAGAGTATATATACTCCACCACCTCCTCCTAGTTAGGGTAAGCATTGTGATAGCTCATTTGAGAGATAGAGCTTCGCTCATCCATACGGATCAACTCCACGAGAGAGACCGCGGCCCCTCTTCGGAGAAGATCCTCTTGGATTCAAGACCGCGGCCCCTCAGTGAGAAGAAATGGTTACCATTCGTATCGTCCCTTGTTGATCGTGGATCTTACATCTCCTCCCGTGTTTCGAGGATCTAGCATACGTGTGATCATACTTGTTGGTTTAAGTGTTCTCTTGTGTTCCCCTTGTGATTTTCCCCTCGTGTTTCCCCTCATGTTCATCGTGTTTATCGCGGGATCCGCTCCTTTCATGAAAGATCGGCCACTTAGGGTTCCACCCTACATCAAAATATGCTTTGTTTTAGATGTTGTCAATATTCTCCATGTTATGTTCCATTAATTCTCATGAGGAGACCCCCATAGTTTCCTCATATATATTAGGAGATTTTGATTCATTCCATACTTTGCATGATTCTCATAATTGCTTGCACCGTATGCGTTCAACGAATAACAATGCTCTACATATTTCTTGTGATGCATTACACAATTTGAGTCTCCATTATGCTATACATAACAACAAACCAATCATGATGGATGACATGTTTCTATATCACGCATCTCATTTATTTGAGAGTTGGCTATTTTGTGCTAACCAACACTTGCACGTGTGCATCACGATGGATGATGTGTACATATACCAAGCACACACAATTTTCCCTTTGTCTTTGTTTTGTGTAGGTACTCATGTATACTCATCAACCTCTCAATCCCAAGAGTTGATGAAACGAGCTCTTGAGAGCAATGACAATTTGGGATCCCGTGGACTATCCTTACCATTGTTCCTTTTGCGCAAGGACTATGTGCATCTCTTCTACTTGGTTCTCACACGTCTATGATCTATATACTACTTGTTCATTTATGCCCATCGTACCATGTTCACTTTGCATGTTATGCCTATTTCTATGTCTTTGCCATGCAATTGTGACCCTTGCTTGCACTTACCCATGATTCACCATTTTACTACTCCTATGTGTATTTGCATGCTTGGTGGAGATCCTTGTTGCTATTGCCATGTTTATCATCTGCCTCGTGCTATTGTTGCTTGTTGTGTTGGGAGAGTCATGATGTCCCATTGCTATTTACATATGGTGTCTCGCCAATACATTGATAATATTTTGCTCATATCTTGCCTTCATGCTTGTGATATGTCTTGTGCATTATTCATGACCACCATTTGCACACATGAGATGCTTGACATGATTCCCTCTAGTATGTTGCATCTTTGCACTACTAGCTCACACCACTTGATTGCTGTGATTGCATGCTTTGTTGCATCACCCATGTTCCTTTCTTACTCGCTTTCTTGGGTTGATGACATATATGTTCATGCCTCTCACATGATAGATCTTGTTCATTGTCGCTTGCCTCCAATTGTTGCATCTATGCTTATTGATCTTGGAGACTTGGATACTTTACTTGTGATGCATGCTTGCTTGATTGCGCCTATTGTATTTGGTTGTTCTCGCATCATATGCCTTCATACTATGAAATGCTCCCTTGTCCTTTCTTATGAAGAGCATGATGCATACACTAGTTGGGTATCTTACGACACGAATCATAGGTTTTGCACTTCCGCTAACCTCATTTGTTTTTCCAAGTGTTTGTCATGTTCTTTCATTTTGGAGGATTCACAAGGCGGTGTCGTTATGCGACAACTTGGTCATGCGAAGGCATACACGATGTGCAACAACAACATTTGCGAGAATCTCCTAAAGGTGACCTCCTTCCCTTTGAGCCATCCTCACATATGCATATTGGATGGGTCATTCTTTCATTGTTGTTTCCTTATTCTTGTCTACATGTTGCACATATTGGATGGAGGACCAACATTGGAGATTGGCTCTATGGACCATCAAGTTGTGGAGCGCTCGGAATTATTGGATGCACCTTCGAACCTGCACTCACGCCACAACATCGAGCATTGGTACACCTACACCTCCATATTTGTTGATTGTGCTCACACATGTCATGCTCGATGACATATCATACACATGACATATTTGCATCTTATGCATGGATTAACCCACATTTTGATTGCCTTGCTGCATCTTGTATTCCCATGCCATCCATGATATATGAGCTTGTGCATTTCCTTAGCAAATTTGTTGTGATCTTTCTTGATGGCATCTTCATACATCATGATCATATTTCCCATCATCAATTGCATGATCACATACTCATATTGAGCACCAATTACCATGTTCATTATTTTGATAAACCGTCCCACTATGACATCATTTTGCACCATGGTTTCATTGATCATATTCACAACACATTTGTGTGCATTTTGATTGCTTTTTCTCCCATGAATGCTTTGCATATCATTCTATATCATCTTCATAAGCTTCATGCGCTTTGTCACGAACAATCTTGCCGCACGGACTCATACTTACTTGATGGACACTTTGTGTGCGCTAACCATTGTATTTCCAAGTGTACTTTGCGTTTGCTCATTTTGCATGTACAACATACCGGAGACACCTTGGAGTATTTGGTTTGCACCATGCCTTCAACTCCGTCCAACTACAAGTCCGTCCACGACAACCGTTTCCATGGTGAAGAGGATCACAATCAGAGGTCGGATCTTTCCCAAGGGGAGGGGGGAGATGATGCGGAGCATCCCACCTTCATCCCCATGTACACTCCGACTACTCTCCAAGCCCCAAGAGGACATATGAAGAGACCTCGAACCTTCACTTTCGACATGTGAGACATGGCTACTACCTCCAATGTGTGTGCTATGCATGATGAGGTACTTAGAGGAAAGCCACGGAGCCACCACATCCAACAGACGAGCTGGCGAGGACGCCAAGTACTAGGACCAAGAGAAGAAGCTGCCCGAAGTCTTCAGCCTCCGGATGACCGGACAACGCCGGACGTCCGATGCCTGGACACTCAGCCAGCCAAAAGGGCCAGCCGACGGAAGCTACAGTGGCCGGACGACCGGCAAGTACCATACAACTGATGAGGACATCAATTCCATTGTTACACCCACAACCCCTGCTGCTATGCATACTGGACCAATTACTAGAGCTCGCGCACGCCAATTAAATTACCAGGTACTTTCGTTTCTTGGTAACGATTATAATGTTCATGAGAATATGATGCTGCCTAAATTGGATACATTTGTTTTGCTTACAAATGAAGGGCCTAGCTTGGACAAGAAAGATGAACCTTGGAGCAAGTTCAAGCATGGAGATGATGGCGTGCGCAAGGGGAAGAAGAACAGAGTTACAAGTGATGATTCCAGGACTTTGAACCCACCATAATGAGTGCATGAAGCCTTGGACGAAATATACAAGATGCCACTTCATAAATTTTGTCCAGAGGCTATCCTAGGTGCTGCGTCACCTTATTTTTGGGCCAGGCCCATGAAATTTCGAAATACTTGATTATAAGATGTTTTAGAGTCTGTATGTGTGGGGAAACAAGAGTTAGGGTTGGTTTCGGACCCCTCCTCCAAGGGCCAAGAAGTTCCCCCTCTCTCCTCCATATATACAGCCCTTAGGGCATCGTTTAGACCTTGGGTATTGTTTAGATTAAAAGTTCGCCATAGCTGCAACTTCGCATACTTCATTTGTGTGCAACGACCAGACCAAGACGTCACAGAACCCCACCTTCATTAATAAAGCTTTCCTCTTTTATTCGCAATATCCAGATTGCAATCTCAGTTTCTTGCTTGTTCTTCGTTTGCTCGCAGGAAATAGACCCTCGTGGTCAGGTTGATTGTGCTTCGGCGTGGTCAATAACCCTCGGAAGTTGGTTTAGCGATTGCTAAGGCGCGACATCTTCGCACGTTTGTAGTCGGATCGTCAAAGTCGACTCCCACAGAAAACGATATTTATCTCATCGAAACATCGGGACACCTTAGCCTCTATCAAGTGGTATCAGATTTCCAGGTTGCTCGGTGAGATTTTACAGTTTTTCGTAGTTTAGATCGTGTCTGTTCTTCATACCTACAGTCCACGAAAAAGCCACAAAAAATTAGGGTTAGTTCATCATATCCGAACCAATCTGAGCCTTTGCATAATCTTTTTAGGGTTTTGTATTGTTGAATTTGCGGTTGCATCGTCGTGTCTAGTTGTTGGTCTTAGCGTCTTGTCCTTTAGAGTTTCGAGTTCTGTTCACAAGTTGTCACGCCGCCATTGCATCATCGTCATCATCGCTGCCATATATCACCATCATCATCACCGCTGCCATATACCACATATCCACCGCCATCACGATAATCCGAGTCCACCTGATGTAGGGTAGAACCCTAGTGGCCGATCTTTCACGAACGGAGCGGATCCCGCGAAGAACACGGGGAAGAACGGAGAGGAAACACAAGGGGAAACACTCAAGAACAAGTCCAATCACACATCCACTAGACAATCAAGCACACAAGATCCACACGGTACATGAACAACAAAGGGAAAGATTAAGGTAAAGTTCATCTCCATGAGGAGGTCTTGAATCCACAAAGGGATCTTCCCATGAAGGGGTCTTGAATCCAAGGTGAATCTTCTCCGAAGAGGGGCCGCGGTCTCTCTCGTGGAGTAGATCCGTAATGGATGAGCAAAGCTCTATCTCTAAATGAGCTATCACATTTGCTAACCCTAAAAATGGGGAGGAGGAGGTCTATTTATAGTCTTGGCCACGTAGGGGTAAGTGAGGGGGTACGTGGGCCTCGGCCCGGAGACATGCACGCAGGCAAGGACGGATGATCCGGATGGGGGTCCGGATGATCCGGGCATCGTCCGGATGATACGGAACCTCGTCTGGATGATCCGGCTCCGCTGGGGAGCTTCTGCACGCTTCGGCCATCGGGGCTGTGGGATTACCCGGATGATCCGGAGGGGGACCCGGATGATCCGACTGAGCTTGGATGATCCGGACAGCGGTACAGATGTCCGGCATGACTCCTGCAGCCGCTCCGTCTTCTTCCTCTCCTTCCTTCCGTCTTCTCTTCCATGCCTCCCTTGCGGATGGTGTAGTCATTCCTTGACGCTTGCACTCCTCCTCGACATCCGTGAAGCTCCGACAATACCTATGCATGCACACGGGAGGAGTGTCAAGTAGTATACCATCCTCGAGAGGGTCAAGTGAACACGTGTAAAGGAGATGATTCACCTTTGTGTATGTGAAAGCACAAGTGCTCCCTAGGTGGTTTTGGTATATTTCAGATAAGTTCAACAATGGAGTGGTACGGACCAAAGGTTGTGGGGACCTCTTCAAGATGCTAAGGACAAAGGATTGGCTAAAGCTTCAAGCTCAGGACTCTTCATTTTACACTTTTAGTGATCCAAGATCACATTGAGTCCATCATATTTGGTTCAACTAACCCTTTCTTTAGTGAAATTGGTCAGAGAAGTTTGAGATGTCTATGATGAGTGAACTCAAATTATTTCTCGGTTTGCAAATCAAGCAAACTAAGGAAGGTACATTTGTCTCTCAAACGAAGTACACCAAGGACTTATTCAAGAAGTTCAATATGCAAGAGTGCAAAGGTATGTCTACAGCCATGCCCACTAGTGGACATAATGATCTGACCAAAGGTGGTGAACCGGTTGATCAAAAGGTTTATCGCTCTATGATTGGTTCATTGCTATACCTATGTGCTTCACGTCCCGATATTATGCTAAGTGTGTGCATGTGTGCACGATATCAAGCTGCTCCTAAAGAATGTCATCTTAAGGCTGTGAAAAGGATAGTGAGATACTTAATTCATACACCAAACTTGGTATTTGGTATCCTAAGAGGTCTTCTTTTGATCTTGTTGGCTATTCCGACTCGGATTATGCCGGAGACAAGGTTGATAGAAAGTCCACTTCGGGTACTTGTCAATTTCTTGGTGGATCTCTCGTGTCTTGGTCCTCCAAGAAACAAAACTCGGTATCCCTATCCACCGCCGAAGCGGAATACATTGCCGCTGGTTCATGTTGTGCTCAATTACTTTGGATGACCCAAACTCTTAAAGATTATGGAATCTATGTGAAACATGTTCCACTGCTTTGTGACAATGAAAGTGCTATCAAAATTGGTCATAATCCTGTACAACATTCTCGAACCAAGCATATTGAAGTTCATCACCATTTCATTCGAGATCATGTTGCTAAGGGTGACATTAATCTTAAGCATGTTCGCACTGATAAGCAATTAGCTGATATATTCACTAAACCACTTGATGAGAAAGTGTTTTGCAGGTTGAGAGGAGAATTGAACATCATTGATGCTTCAAACGTGGAGTAGGAACTCCATTGGATACATGCAAGACATGAGCTTATGACTAATCCATGATATATCTCTTATGATGACTATCTTATGTCTTGGATATATTTGTACCTTGCATGTTGTCTAACCCACGTAGGTGCTTGGTTGAAACTAATTCCATGAGATTGCGACTCACTCATATCTTGAGCAATCTCTACATCACCAAGTCTCTACACAATGGTGGTTGAAGACAAGGAAGCACAAACCATTCAAACATATCCTTTGACAAATTCTATGTTGAGCTTCATGATTGTCATTTTTGGATACACAAGTGCTCTTCCTTGCAAGAACTAACCCATGTAGGAAGATGAACTCAAACTCCAAGTGATGCTCCCAACTCTTGATGAGCTACATCAACCATGAGCACCCACACAAGTTCAACTACACGAGCAAGAACCACTCCACCACCCCAGGTATGTTATTCCATCTTAGAGAAGCTTTACTCCAAGACATGAGTCAAAGCAACTCAACAAGATGTGAGTACATCAAGATGCTTAAACAAAAAATGGTAACCCCATTTTGAGCTTAAACAATGAGTATGACCTATGATCAAGTGCTCTCACTTGACTCCTAAGTCAATATACTCTAAGATAGGTGACTATGTCACCGCCCAACTCTAGATGAAGTTCTCTTGTGTTCTTTACTGTGTTACCGCATTCGTCTCATGCTTGTTTATTTGTTTCCCTCTACTTCATCTAGATCCCTCAGTTTCGTCTTTTTGCTTTAGTTCTGCATTTTCTGCATTCAATTCATTGCAAATCTTTGTGAGATCCTACATGTCTAGTGAGCTGAGGTGACAAGTGTTTCTCTTTGTGTGAACTCGGTTTCACCGAATTGTAATTTTCGGTCCAACCGAATTCCTCGGTGCCACCGATTTAACAACAGGAAAAACAGTTTGTCACATACTCTATTTTTCCTCTGATCCAGCTCCACTCAATGAATCTCCTCTGCAAGCATCCCAATTTTATCCATTGCTTTGTGCTGAATCTCAAGGACCAAACCTATACGACGGATTCCAGAAAACCCTTCTTGGAAATTGATGTCAAAGGGGGAGAGAGAGATCACATCAAAGCTTGTGGAGAGAGAGAACACACACACTAAAGGGGGAGAGAAAGTCTCAATGATCCCAGATGTCCCAGATAAAGTATTAAGGGGGAGAAAGAGATCTCTAGGGGGAGAGACAATACTCAAGGATCCCAGATGCTTGATGTTCAAGAGGAGAGATGTCACATGTCTTTTTAGGGGGAAAGACGTGTTCATTTGTTTCCTTCAGCTCTGATTTTCTGTTCCCTATCTTCTCCCAATATCCCATATAAGATTCAGGGGGAGCAAGACACCTATGGGAAAGAAATCAGTCAAATTCACTGCACATCTTTACTCTTGGGGACATGTTGAATTCAATGTAGTACCTAGTACTTACTCTCTACATGTCATCCCAGTCTTGGTATTCTTGTGGTTTCTTTAGTTTGCTCTGGCTAGTGAATGTACCTGTGTTATCTAACCTTGTTTGTGCAGGTCCATTCCATCCTAAGCCAACCAAAGACTACAAGGTAAGTGTATGCATCAAAATCATGAGTATGAGGAGTTCTTGCTTATGTACATATTGTTTGCAAGAAGAACTCATGAGCATGAAGGTATTTTTCCTTAACAATCTTTTGCTCTGATGCATATGGCCAAGATACATGTAACACATTGCCCACTCTGTCATGGTTATGCTCTCACATGCCTCTATATTTCATATTCACATGAGTGCATACATGTAAAGGGAGCCTATGCTTGTTACATGTCCTTCCAAAGCTTTACTCGATGTTCTTTATATCTTTATCTAAAGCTTTGATGTATGTTGCCATCAATTACCAAAAAGGGGGAGATTGAAAGCACAAGTGCTCCCTAGGTGGTTTTGGTAATTAATGACAACATATCTCTTGTTGGACTAATACTTTTATCTAGTATATTTCAGATAAGTTCAACAATGGAGTGGTACGGACCAAAGGTGGTGGGAACCTCTTCAAGATGCTAAGGACAAACGATTGGCTAGAGCTTCAAGCTCAGGACTCTTCATTTTACACTTTTAGTGATCCAAGATCACATTGAGTCCATAGGAAAATCCAATACTATCAAGGAGGGATGAGGTGTTGATAATGAGCCTCTTGCTCAAAGTGCTTAATGATATGCTCCAAAATCCTCAGCTACTTTCCCACTTGCACAAATGACCTAAACTCTAAGCCAAACTCGGACCTACCGATTCTTTCAATCCGGCGCCACCGAGTTTCACTTGTCATTTGCTACTGCCAAACCCTAGCAATTCGGTCCTATCGATAAGGATCTCGGTCTCACTGAGATGGGCTTGCAAACTCTCTGTTACCTGTTGCAATATCATCGGTCCCACCGAGATATGCAATCGGTCTCACCGAGTTTGCCTGGCGAACTCTCTGTTCCACTTATTACCCAAATCGGTCCCACCGAGTCTGAGTAATCGGTCAAACCGAGTTTTGGATTTTCCCTAACCCTAGCACATCGGTCCCACCGAGTTGTTTCAGTCGGTCCCACCGAGAATCACTAACGGTCACTAGGTTTACTATTTCGGTCCGACCGAGTTTGTTGATTCGGTCCCACCGAGATTGGAAAACTGTGTGTAACGGTTGGATTTCGTGTGAAGGCTATAAATACCCCTCCACCTCCTCTTCATTTAGAGAGAGAGCCATCAGACTAAGCCTACACTTCCAGCATCCTGTTTCTGAGAGAGAACTACCTACTCATGTGTTGAGATCAAGATATTCCATTCCTACCATATGAATCTTGATCTCTAGCCTTCCCCAAGTTGCTTTCCACTCAAATCTTCTTTCCACCAAATCCAAATCCTGTGAGAGAGAGTTGAGTGTTGGGGAGACTATCATTTGAAGCACAAGACCAAGGAGTTCATCATCAACACACCATTTGTTACTTCTTGGAGAGTGGTGTCTCCTAGATTGGCTAGGTGTCACTTGGGAGCCTCCGACAAGATTGTGGAGTTGAACCAAGGAGTTTGTAAGGGCAAGGAGATCGCCTACTTCGTGAAGATCTACCGCTAGTGAGGCAAGTCCTTCGTGGGCGATGGCCATGGTGGGATAGACAAGGTTGCTTCTTCGTGGACCCTTCGTGGGTGGAGCCCTCCGTGGACTCGCACAACCGTTACCCTTCATGGGTTGAAGTCTCCATCAACGTGGATGTAGGATAGCACCACCTATCCGAACCACGGGAAAAACATCTGTGTCTCCAATTGCGTTTGAATTCTCCAAACCCTTTCCTTTACATTCTTGCAAGTTGCATGCTTTACTTTCCGCTGCTCATATACTCATTGCATACTTGCTTGATATGTATTGTGAATGTTGAAATTATGCCTAAACTCTACTCAAACCGAAAAAGCTTAAAAATTGCAACTTTAGCATTAAGTGTCTAATCACCCCCCCTTTTAGACACTCCTACTTCAAGGTCCTACAGTATGTGAAGTAGATGTCGCGCGTGTCACTTTCCAAATGGAATTTTGACATGGTGATGTCCGTAGGATGCTCCGCATCATCCCCTCCCCCTTGGGAAAGATCCGGCCTCAGATCGAAATTCAAATCACCATGGGAAAGGGTTGGCACCGCCGTGTAGGAGTGGACGCTCACCAAGTACTTGTCATCTTGAAGCTTGAAATGGTCACTCTCCAATGTCGCACCGTCTAGTGATTCCTTCAAAAGGAGCAAGAACAACAAACACTTGGAAAAACAAATGTGGTTAGCGTTAGTGCAAAACCATGCATTCAAGAGGTGAGTCACCCAACAAGTGTCGTCATCAAGAATAGCATATTGTGTGACAAAGGATTGTGACATGGCATGTAAGCACAAAAATTGAGCATAATGAAGGTCATCATGGAAACAAGCATGTAAATGTGAGGTAGTGATGCAAATGTATGTGAGAAGAGAATAAGCATCTACCTCATGGTCATAGCAATCATGCATAAAGCACTCGACGAATGGTGTATGGTAGGTATAGTACTGGGGTGTTCGGGATAAACCTGAACACTCTTTACCCCAATTTTGGGTCCTTCCAGGGAGGTGTTCAGCGCAACGAACCAGGCAATCGGACTATAATGCTTTATCACTCTCACTTAGCCATAGAAGTCTATGATTTTAATTTTTTGGCGAAGCCCCTGATATTCGGAGGGCCGAATTTGGGGCGCTATACATGCCTAAGCCGGACAAGGCTGGCTCTTCGCCTGAAGCGGAAAAAGTCTTTAAGGACTTGAGACCTCTCGAACAGCTACCAGTCTCTCGCCTTATCATGACATTCAGTTTTTGGCTTTCCCTACTGATGTCGGGGGTTAGTTGCGACATATGCCAAGGGATGGATTATCATGGTGGGGGCGAGTAGAACATCGCCGATGCCTGGAAACGGGATGAGGCGAAGACATGCACGCCGGCGAATCTTACCCAGCTTCAGGGCTCTCCAAGGAGATAATACCACTACTGCTGCTCTGCGGGGTCTCCGCATGATCACTATGGCCAAGTGTTTACACGGTTGCTCCTTGAGCTGTTCCTTGGAGGTAGGAGAGGGCAAGGCTAGCTCTCTCCCTTCTATGTGGTCTGGTCTAGAGCTAATAGGTTCCAACCCTTTGCATGGGTGCCCTGGGGGGTTTATATAGGCCTAACCCCAGAGGTACAATGGTAATCCAGCTGGACGCCGGCCCAGCCGTCAGTGCCTCTGGCCTCCGTCTTCTCCGCCGACCGCTGGGGCCCGCCGACTGGCGGGCCCCGCCGACTGGCCTGGTACGGAGCCGACAGGCCGCGTCCGCCGCGGGCGGGTCTCGCTGGCTGCTGATTACTGTAGCCGTGCTTCTGATGACGCAGGCTTGATCATGAGGTCGTGGCAATAGCCCACCGCCTGGCGGGCGATCACTGTTGCCACTCCCCATCACGTGTTGATTAATGGCGCGTGGACCCTGGGGGAGGGCTCGGCCGACTCCCCTGGGCCGACTCCCGAAGGGTCCGACTGGTGGTCTTCCTGCCGTCTCCTAAGGTCTCACTAACTGGTGGGACCCGCTGCCTCTAGGCCGTACAGACAAGTCGTCGTGGGTACAGGATTCGGCCCTGTGGTGCTGATGTCAGGGCCGGCATGGCAACAGTGCCACGTCGCACGGAGATCTTCCAGGGTACGGCGTGCTGTGGCCATGTCTGCCCTCGGTGAGGGGGCGGGGGTGGGCTTCGCTGTAGCCACGCCCCTGCCACGTCCCCTTTGATGAGGTCATGGGGTTTGTTGGAGTCGCAGGCCGACTCCCCAAAGGCGGATTCTCTGGAAGTCGTCCCTGGGACTCGGCCGCGAGCGGGCAGTCGGCCGCCTTGCCCTCGACTCCTCAGGAGGTGGCTCTTCGTCCTGGGGTCTTGAGGGGCGCAGCCTGCCCCGATGTCTTGAAATGTTCTGGGACTCGGGTTGGCCTACCCATGGCCCATTACTCCGACAGTAGTCCCCGAAGTTGGTGAGGCGCCGCGGACAATCGGCCGAGAAGCCTCAGTAGTTTCTCTTTCCGGTGCTCAACACATGGTCTTTGATTGACTTCTGCCGGGCCGACTAGAAGGAGTCGGACTCGCTCAACTCAGACTCACTTAATTCCGACTCGCTCAGTATTTCGAACGTCGGGCGGGATTTAAGTGGCATGCTAGCCAAGCCTCAAGGCCGCCGCCCGTTCTAGGCCTGTCATGCGAGGGCACGTGGCTACGCCGTCCTGCCAGCCTACGCACGTGACGGGACAGGCCCATAGGCGGGGCCCGCCACTACTGTGCCTCGGCGCCCGAGCGGATCCGTTGCGGCCCCGGTGGACGATTGGGATTCCTGTGGAGTTACTACGCACAGTAACTTTATCGTGGATCGTGGGGGTTGTGGGGTCGTGGGCGCAGTAAATCCCCTCGTCCGCCCCCTCGGCTTCCCAGCCAATGAGGCTATAAGTAGGGGGAAGAGGGGGGCACGCGCGCCCCTCCTTCCCACTACTCCTCGTTCTCTTCCTTCTTGCTGCTCCTCCCTCTCCTCCTTCCTCTTCTTCTTCTCCCTGCCGCGCGCCCAAGCTCCGGCGAACGCTGCGGCGACAGCTTGTGATGAGTTCTTCCTCCGCCGCCGCGCCTCCCCCAATGCGCTCCGGCACCTGGGACGGCTCCGAAGTTCATGAAGACCACATCGAGTTCCTCCGCCGGACTCGTCGGCTCCCCGGCGAGGATCGCTTGCAGGTGCGTCTTGCCCCAAAGGGGGAGATTTCCCCCGCACCACAGGAGGGCGAGCGGGTCATCTTCCACTCGCACTGCCTGCGCGGGCTGGGGCTATCGGTGAGCAGTTTCTTCAGGTCCTTACTGGAGTTCTACGGCCTCCAGCCGTACCACCTCACCCCCAATGCAGTGGTGCTGCTGTCCGCCTTCGTGGCCATGTGAGAGGGCTTCCTCGGAGTCCTCCCCACCCTCGAGCTCTGGGGGGAGTTCTTCTTCTCCAAGCTCGGCACCCAGGCTGTGGGTGTGCCGGCTCAGTGTGGCGCTTTCATCGTCATGCGAAGGTTGGGGGTCGACAATCCCTTCCCCTCCATCTCGCTAATCAAGTCGGTGAAGATGTGGTAGAGATCCTACTTCTACGTCAAGAACGCCTCCACGAGGGGGGACTGGGTCAACCTGCCGGCTTTCGAAGCTGGCCCTCGGCTGGGCGACTGCCCAACTGGTCGTACCGGGCCAACTCGCTAACGCCTGCGGGAGAAGGCGCCATCACGCGACTCCGAGTGCTGACGCAGTCGGAGGGTCTGACTGGTCCGGACCTGCTGGCCGCCTTCGTCTCGCGCCGAGTTCTCCCACTCGAAGGCCGCCCCCATATGATATGCCAGATGAGTGGGCACCGCGACCCGAGTCGGATGTGCACTAAGGACATGCCTCATGAAGAGGTGGCCTTCATGGTGAACTACCTCTCGGACAGCAGGCTCCTGGAGGATTGGCGGTTCGGCAAGGAGCCGTACTCCCACACCAACCCCCCGCCTGTGGTGAGTCGCCTTTCCTTTCTTTCTTTCGATTGTCTTCTTTCTTGTCGAGTTTTGTTTTGACCAATCGGCTTTGGTTAGAATCCCCTCCTCCACCCACCAGCCGGCACCTCGGGGCCGGCCCGCG
This sequence comes from Triticum urartu, assembly GCF_003073215.2. Lineage (NCBI taxonomy): Eukaryota > Viridiplantae > Streptophyta > Magnoliopsida > Poales > Poaceae > Triticum > Triticum urartu. The sequence goes on along the minus strand of NC_053024.1, from coordinate 280,712,638 downwards.
AGTTCCTCGCCGACCAGGCGGAGAGCAACGTCCATGACCCCGATCTGGGGGTGGCGGCTTTGAAGGATGACGCTGAGGGAGGAGGAACAGCAGGTGACTTCAGGCCTTCGGCCACTTTCGCCGACTGGCCTGACGACGACGCCGAGGGAGAAGTCGCCCCTCGCCATCGGCCAGGAGCCAGCCAGCCTGGCGCGGGCTCTTCTGTCGCGCCGGGCGCTCCAGGCGGCGGAAAGAAGCGCAGGGCCGTGCCGACCTTGTTCGGCAGTCGGCCAAAGAAGCCAAAGGGTTCGGCTGCGGCAACCCGGCGGGACGAGGCGGCCGGGAAGGCCATCCGCTTCCGTAAGGAAGTGAAGAAGCTGCCATTGGTCTCTGCGTAAGTATCCTGTCTTCAAAGTTTTATTCTTTCTTTGGGATTTAGTCTGAGTCTCTGCTTGCCCCTCTTGCTTCAGGGCTCCCCTCTATCTTCAGAGGGTCACCGCCGCCTCCGTCATGGGGTCAGCGGAGACGTCCGCCCCCACTCGGCGGATTGACCCCGCTGCTGACCTCCGGGAGGCGACCGAGCGGAATGCGCAGGAGAAGCGCAACGAAGAAGAGGCCCTCCGCCTGGAGAAGGCGGAGGCCGACAGGGCGGAGGCCTCCGCTAAGAAAAAACTAGCGGAGGCCGAAGCCGCCGCCGCGGCGAAGCAACAGGCTGAGGAAGCTGCACGCCGCCAGTCGGCGGTGCTTGTCACCCCGTTGAACTCTGCGCCGCCGCCTCCAGAGTTCACGGGGCAGACTGGGGAAGCCGGCGGGGAGAACCCCGTCGTGGAGGGGGAGGGCGGCGACCCCTGTATGCCGGATGCGAACGTTCTGCCGCCGCCTCCGCCCCCGTCTGAAGGTGCGCAGGGCGAGCAGCCGGCGGGCCCTCCAATGCCGCCGACTGAAGACGAGGCCGTGGCGAGGCTACTCCTCCAAGTCGGCTCGCCAACGCGCCGCCGTCTGGAGAAGGCGACTTCAGCACCCCGCCCCCTGGAAGCCGGCACTGCCAGCTCGGCGATCCCAGACGCCGAGGCGACAAGCGCCGCGCCCATTTGGTGGGTGCGAGGAGGCGGCACAAGGCCGCTGAACCAGGCGCTTCTGGATGTCAAGGCGAAGCTTCGTGCCGAGGGCGACGCTCTCCAGAATTGCACCAAGGCGTACCTGGCGTCGCAAGCAGCCGTCCGGGTATGTTTTTCCTTTTGGCCTTTGTTTTTCTTGTTCCTCTCTGTGGGGGCGCGCCAGCGCACCCACTGGGTGTAGTCCCCGAGTTTCGGGCTGGCTGCTGAGCAGGCAGCCCGGAACTCCAATTGATGAGCTTTGGGTATTAACTTTTTGTCTAAAACATTCGTCGCAGGATTACCACAACCTCCTCGTCACTGCCTTCAACCGTAACGTTGAAGTGCTTGGCAAGCAGACCGCCGATCTGTCGGAGAGCCGGGGTAAGTCCTTTTCCTTCTTTGCGGGGGCGCGCTTGCGCACCCGCGGGCTGTAGTCCCCGAGATTCAGGCCGACTGCTAAGCAGTCGGGCCGGATCTCCCCGGCGACCTTATTTACTGGTGGCTTGGCGCCTTCTTTCTTTCTTCTTCTCAGGGGCCAACGCTGCTCTTCAACAGCAGCTGAGTGACGCCAACCCCGCTTTGCGCGCCAAAGAGGAGGAGTGCAGCAAGCTCGCCACGGAGCGCGATCTCCTGGCCACTCAATTGGCAGAGCAGAAGGAGCTGCTTGTGAAGTCGCAGAGGGAGGAGGAGGAGACAGAAACCGCCCTCCTGGCCGAGTTCGCGAGCGAGCGCTCCTCTTGGTCTGACAAGGAGGCGCTGCTGTCCTCCGGCTTCCACGAGATTGAAGACATCATTGATGGTGAGCCTCTTTATTTTCTTTCTTCGAGCTGCCGATTTAAGTCGTGCCGACTCCTGGTTTTTGACTAGCTTCTTCATTTCTTCCTATCTTTGCAGACTTCTTCCCTGGGCAGTCACAGGCCGCCATCCAATCCATCGAGGCTGACCGTGAAGGTCGGAGGGCGGAGGGCGCAGAGATTGCAGCTGACGCCCCCCGAACTCTTGACGAGCACATCCTGACCATCGAGGCTCGCCTTCGGCCGGCTCACCGGATGCTGCGCCGGCTTCAGCATGTTGCTGCCCAGGTGATTGCCACCCTGTGGCCGGATATGCAGGCTCCGCGCACCCCCAGCCTGACGGGCGACTGGCTAGAGGCCGCGGCTGGTCGCCTTGAGGCCTGGAAGGGCTCTTCGGCCCGAGCTGGAGCGCACCGGGCCTTGGAGTTCATCAAGGCATGGTATCCGGGGCTTGATCTGGACCGGCTGGCCACACTTCTGTCGGAGGCCCAGCCGGAGCTGGCGGCTGCGGAGGACGCCCTTGTCAAGCGTGCTGCGGCGATCGCCGAGTACACCGACACCAGCATCTTCGTCCCCGAGCGGTCTGAAGACGGCACGGAGGTACCGCCAGAGTGGTTTGGGATGAACCCAGACTACGGCGAGGACTCGGCGGAGGTCATTGGCTCCAGCGTCGAGGAGGAAGGCGAGGCGGAGGACGGAGGCAAGGCGGAGGCACTAGAAGACGGAGCAGACGGCCAGCCTCAGCTCGACCGTGCCTCCAGCAACGAGCCGCGTGCGACCGACCCAACTGCCGCCGGAGGCGATCAAGCCGAGACTAGCCAACCGGCCGCCCCGACGCGTGGCGCTGGCGCCTCCTCCGACCCTCCGAATATGTCTGCTGCTTCCTAAGATGTCGCTGTATCTTTGTTTTGTCTGCTTCAGTAGTCTTTGAAGAACTTGTTAGTTCGCACAATTCCACCCGCGGGGTGTATTTTGAACCTCTGCTCGAAAATTCGGCCATGGGCCTATGTTATGTAAATATATTTATCTGAGTTCTATGTTTTCTTGCTCATTGCTCTTTTGGCTTTTTTCCTTTGCCGCTTTCTCTTAGTTGCCTGCCTTGCCAATCAGATAGCCGCTCTGTAGACTGTTGCTAGATCAAGTGCTTGGCTACTTTGGGAAAGCAAGTACTTAGCCGTTTTTAAGAGTTTTTGAGCAAGTTGGATAGAAGACGGCAATCCGACTATCCGAGAGTCGGTTTGCGAGAAAGGCTGGAAGCCGTCTTGAGCTATGTTCTATGCTTTGAGTCCTTAACCATTTTTCATGCGAAAACCCATTCTACCTTACCTCTGCCCACCGTACAGTCGCTCTGCGAGCTGCAGCTTCTGACAGAAGACAGTTTAGGTGTTACACACTACTTGTCCGGCTGCAGGAAGCTTTTCATAGTGCAAGGCAGCAAGTCCCCGGGCTGACTCGTTGAGCCCGGTGCCAAGCAGCATGACAAAGAGTAACATACTTGTAGGCATAATTTTCATCATACAGACAAAAGAGGGCAGTCCCCGAGCTCGCCTCGGGGGGCCCGAAGTCTTGGTACTTTAATACTAAAGGTAGCATGGTACATACTGCATCAACTATAAAATCTTCGGAGGAGATTTGCATTCCATGGCTGCTCTGTCTCCTTGCCGGAGTCGTCCCTCATGCGTGCTCGGGGCTTCTGAGCGTCAATCAGGTAGTAGGAGTCGTTGCCCAGTACTTTGCTGATGATGAAAGGGCCTTCCCAAGGTGCCGACAGCTTGTGCTGGCCGGCTGTTCGCTGGATCAGCCGGAGCACAAGGTTGCGTTCTTGGAAAGATCTTGGCCTGACCTTCCTGTTGTGGTATCGGCGCAGGCTCTGCTGGTAGATGCTGGACCGGCTGAGTGCCAACAGCCGGCCCTCTTCCAGCAGATCGACGCCGTCTTGTCGCGCTTCTTCTACTTCCTCCTCGGTGTACATAGTGACTCGCGGGGAGTTGAACTCTATGTCCGTTGGGATGACGGCTTCGGCACCGTAGATGAGGAAGAAGGGTGTGAAGCCGGTTGACTTGTTTGGAGTCGTGCGCAGACTCTAGAGGACGGATGGCAGCTCGTCGAGCCAGTAGCCAGCCGAGCGCTCTAGAGGCTCGATCAGCCGAGGCTTGATGCCGGATAGGATGATGCCGTTTGCTCGCTCCACTTGGCCATTTGACTACGGATGGGCGACGGACACTAGGTCCAGTCGGATGCCGTGTGTTGCGCAGAAACGGGCCAAGGCGCCTTTGGCGAAATTTGTGCCGTTGTCGGTGATGATGTTGTGTGGTATGCCGTACCGAATTGTGATATCAGAGATGAAAGTTATGGCAGTCGGAACTTTCAGCTTCTTGATTGGCTTTCCTTCTATCCACTTGGTGAACTTGTCCACTGCGACAAGTAAGTGAGTTAAACCACCTCGTGTTGTCTTGAATGGTCCCACCATGTCTAGACCCCAAACTGCGAAAGGCCAGGCAATGGGGATGGTCTTGAGTGCAGAAGCTGGCTAGTGCGGCTTGGAGCTGAACTTCTGGCAGCCTTTGCATTTTTGGACCAACTCTTTGGCCTCTTCCAAGGCAGTTGGCCAGAAGAAACCGTGTCGAAAGGCTTTGGCGACGAGTGCTCTTGAAGCCGCATGGTGGCCGCACTTGCCTTGATGGATGTCTTTGAGAATCGCTTGGCCTTGCTCTGGCTCTGCGCAGCGCTAGTAGACACCAGTGACGCTGCGCCTGACCAGTTCTCTATTGACTATGGTGTAGGCTGCCGCCCGGCGTTGTATTTGCCGAGATAAGGTCTCATCAGTCGGCAGCTCTTTGTTCACTAGGAATTTGAGGATGGGCTGGGCCCATGAGGGTGCTGCTATTTCTTCGACTGCCAGAACTGCGACTTGGACGAGGGCGGTTGGGCTGGGAGGCGGCGGGTTGGAGTTGACAGTCGCTTGCTGGGTTGATGAAGTCCCCAGGCCGACTGGCGCGGTCCTTGGGCCGAGTTCTGGAGTCTTCGAGTCCGCCACCGCAGTCCCCCGGCCGGGTTTGACTGTGGCATCTTTGGGGTCTTCCGCCAAAATCCCCGTTCCGACTGCCGGAGCCCTGGAGTCGGATCCGCCGCCTTCGGGAGGAGCCGGCACAAAAATGGAGTATGATTCTGGTGAAGGCTAGACAGACGGCTTGAGGAGGCGTTGAAGGGCGAGTCCAGATGGTATTGCTTGGCGGGTAGAGCCTATTCGTGCCAAGGCATCTGCTTGGTCGTTGTCGTTTCTTGGCACATGGAGAAACTCGCACCCTTCGAAATACCCGCTGAGATGTTGCACGAGGAAACGGTAACTTGCCATGTTTGCATCTTTCGCGTCCCAGTCGCCGGATGATTGCTGGACCACTAAGTCCGAGTCGCCATAACACAAGATCCGGCGGATGCCAAGTTCTTTGGCAAGCCGGAGCCCGTGAATGAGCGCCTCATACTCGGCGACGTTATTGGAGGCGGCAAAGTGGATTTGCAGTGCGTATTTGAGCTTATCGCCTTTGGGGGAGCTGAGGACGACGCCGGCTCCCGAGCCGGTGCGCATCTTCGAGCCGTCGAAATGCATCCGCCAATGGGTGGAATCAGGCGCTGGAGGTAGGTTGGGTCTCGGCCCAGTCGACGAGGAAGTCGGCCAGTGCTTGTGACTTGATAGCGGTGCGGGGCTGGTAGTGGATGGTGTAAGGAGCCAGCTCTATGGCCCACTTGGCCACTCGGCTAGAAGCATCTCGGCTGCCAATGATCTCGGCAATTGGGGCCGTGCAGACCACCATTATTGGTTGCTCTTGAAAGTAAGGCTTCAATTTCTTGGCAACAAAGTGTACGCCATAGCACATCTTCTGGTAGTGGGGGTAGTTCTGCTTGGAGGTCGACAGTACCTCGCTCAGGTAATATACTGGTCTCTGGACAGGTAGCGCCTTGCCTTCCTCCTTGCATTCCACTACAATGACCGTGCTGACTACCCGGCTGGTGGTGGCGATGTACAGGAGCATAGGTTCCTTGGGAGTCAGACCCGCCAGGACGGGTGGAGTAGTCAGCACCTTCTTCAACTGGTGAAAATCTTCGTCCGCCTTTTGGTTCCACTTGAAAAAAGTGGTCTTCTCCATGAGTTGGTATAGGGGGAGAGCTTTCTCGCCTAGCCGACTGATGAATCGGCTGATGGACGCTAAGCAGCCGGTGAACTTCTGCACATCCAGCAGTCGGCTGGGTACCTCCATTCTCTCAATGGCCTTGATTTTTACTGGGTTGCATTCTATGCCGCGTTCAGAGACCAGGAAGCCTAGGAGCTGGCTGGCTGGTACTCCGAATACACACTTCTCAGGGTTGAGCTTGATCTGGAACCGGCGCAGGTTCTCAAAAGTCTCCTTGAGGTCTTCCAGCAGTGTTCAACGCTTTTCTGTCTTCACCACCACGTCGTCCACATAAACGTGGGTGTTCCTGCCGAGCTGCTTGAGGAGGCACTTCTGCATGAAACGCTGAAAGGTGGTGCCGGCGTTCCTTAAGCCGAACGTCATGGTGAGGTAGCAGAAGGCTCCAAACGGCGTGATGAAGGCGGTTTTCAGTCTGTCATCCGGGTTTAGCTTAATCTGGTGATATCCTGAGTATGCATCCAAAAAACTCAACAGCTCTCATCCAGCTGTGGAGTCTATCACCTGATCGATTCTTGGTAAAGCAAATGGGTCCTTGGGGCAGGCTTTGTTGAGGCTCATGTAGTCAATACACATTCACCACTTCTTGTTCTTCTTTAGTACCAGGACCGGATTTGCTAGCCATTCTGGAAAGAACACTTCCATAATGAAGCCGGCTGCTAGCAGTCGGGCTATCTCTTCTCCGACAACTCTTCTCTTCTCTTCTGATAAGCGGCGCAAGAGCTGTCTGACCAGCTTTGCATCAGATCGGACATGTAACTTGTGCTCGGCGAATTTCGTCGGTACACCTGGCATGTCTTTGGGGGACCATGCGAAGATGTCCCGATTCTCACGAAGGAAATTGACAAGCTTGCCTTCCTATTTGCTGTCGAGGTTTGCACCTACGACGGCGTACCTCTCTGGGTGCTCCAGGTCCAAGGGTATCTTTTTTGTCACTTTGGCCGGCTTGAACGAACCCTCAGCCTCCGACTCCTTTGGGTTGGGCAATACCACAGGCTGCTTGCCAGCCATCGCCACAACTCGCTCAAGGAGCCGCTTCTCAGCCGCGATTACCAGGGACTCGGCCAGACGATTGCTCTCAGCTGCGCAAGTAGACGACTTCCGATAGTCGCCAGCCACAGTCAGAATTCCCCTAGAACTGGCATCTTCATCTTGAGGTAGGCGTAGTGGGGGACCGCCATGAACTTGGCCAAGGCAGGTCGGCCAAGCAGCGCATGGTATGGGCTCTCAAGATCCACCACCTCAAACCAAACAGGCTCTCTACGGAAGTGATCTTTATCCCCAAAGAGGACGTCCATCAGGATCTTGCCGATTGGCGAGCAGGAAAGCCCAGGAACAATGCCGTGGAACACAGTTCGGCTGTTCTGAAGCTGTCTTTGCTTGATTCCTAAGTTCTCCATGGTGTCCTTGTACAGGATATTGATGTTACTCGCGAGAAACGCGTGGCTCGTCTGTCCGTAGCAAAGGTGGCATCCAGGACCAAGGCATAGGAGCCCGGACTCGGCATCACTTCGGGGTGGTCAGCCCTGCTCCAGCCGATGGGCTTCTCAGACCAGTGTATGAACTCTAGCGTCTCCGACGCTACTGCATTCACCTCTTGTCGCTGCAGCCGCCTGCTGCGTCGATCATCAGCCACACTGGTGAACACCACATAGGATCCATGCTCTTCGGGGTATTCGTCTTGTACCGTGCCGACTGGCCTGATAGCCGGTTGCAGGGGCGGAGGCGGAGGCGGCTGTCCAGCAGGCGGGGGAGGCAGGAGGCCGTCTCCCTTGGCGATCCTGGTGAGCCAGTGGCACTTCCGGGTGGTGTGATTCGACGGCTTTGCGCCGCTGGGGAATTTGCAAGGTCCATCCAAGGTCTGCTCATAGGAGAAAGGAGGCAACTAGTTTGGCTTGCCGCCTTTCTGTCGCTTGGGCGGGGGCTGCTCATCTGGCTGCTGGGCTTCAACGGTCATGACCTGCCGGCTGCTAGAAGCCGGCCGCGGGGCCTTGCGCTTGTTGTCGCCCTGCTGTTGTCGCCGGCCGGCGTCCGCCGCCGGAGTTCTTGGAGCTTGAGGAGCCACTTTGCCAGTTGTGCTGATTTGAATTTCCGCCTTCATGGAGGAGTCGGCCGTGGCGTACTTGTCCGCTATGATCAGCAGCTCGTCGAGGGTTTCTGACTCGTCGCAAAGGAGCTTGTGCTTGAGGAGGGTGCCTTCTCTGCACCCGACTGTGAAGTACTCGATGGCCTGCACCTCGTGCACGCCCTCGCAGGAGTTCCGGAGCTCGGCCCAATGCATGAGGTAATCGCGAGTCGACTCGTCGGGGCCTTGCACGCACAAGGAGAGCTGACGAGGCTTGGGAGGACGCTTGTATGTGTTGGTGAAGTTGTGGACAAACGCTTTGCCGAAGTCGACCCAGCTGTTGATGCTGCGGGGCTTTAGGTTGTTCAGCCATGTCCGGGGCGTGCCCTGGAGCATGGGCGGAACATACTTTACGGCGACACGCTTGTTGCCCTTTGCTATGCTGACAGCCGTGGAGTAGTCGACTAGCCAGTCTTCCGGCTTCATGAAGCCGGTATACTTGGGCGTGTCTCTTGGGAGCGTGAACCCTCTAGGAAAGGGCTCGTCCCGAATGCGGGGCCCGAAACAAGGCGGACCCAGCTCGTCTTCTTCTTCCAGCGCCAAGGATAGGTGAAGTCGGTCGATCCGGTGGCGGGCGTCATTCTCTCCAACTCCCTCTCGGCGTCCAAGGCGATCACTGAGAGTCGGATGGTCAACAGGTGGCGGGGAGACCCGCCTCTCCTTACGGGGAGGGGGAGGCGGACAGTCGTCCCATCATTCCACTGCTCTTGGGCGGCCGTCTCGGTCGTGCTCTATGGTAATGCGAGTCCGACTGTGGCTGACAGCCGGCTCCTTGTCTCTTCTTCCTCGGGCGCCGCCAGTCGGCATCCGAGACGTCGCGCCTTGATCTCGGTGAAGATCGTCATTGGGCCGTTGAGGCGCCTCCGGGCGGCAGCCGGCCTCGTTCTGCGTGGCGGCCGCGTCGAGGAGCCGCTGGACTCGCTCCATCATGAGGCGGCATTCTTCGCCCTCGAAATGGTCCAGCTCGTCCGCCGCTGCCTGGGCGGCTCGGATGTTCTCCGCTGGTGTAGCGTACATAGGGCGGCTTGCCCCAAACAGGTTGGTGATGGCTACGCCGCGCTGCCGGACCGCGCCAAGGCGGCTGGGCCCCGCCGGGGCCGGCAAGCCGCTGACGGCGCGATCCATCTCCCGCTGGTAGGCTTCGGACAAGCGCCTCATGCTGGCCAGCTTCTTCGCACCTTCAATGAGCCGAAGGCGATGCGCCTCCAACGTCTCTGCGTCATCGTCTTCCGGAATGGGTGCAGTTAGGTCTTGCAGTGCCGCGCCGAGTGAGTCGGGTGCTCCTCCGCCAGGGAGCTCGTCATGACTGATGACTAGCACCTGGGTGACGGTGCTTCCGTTGCTCTCTGAGCGGGGGAGAGGTTCTTCGTAGACCACTACGTTGGTGGGGAACGCGTCGAGCGACGCGGTGTCAGAGTCGACCAGCATCGGGTCGGTGGAGCCTACGGACTCCAAGTCTACGACAGGCTCGCCGGAAACGTGGAGTTGATCGAGGAGGCCCGCGAGGAGGTTCTCGGGGCCGCCCGTGCCTGCGTTGGATGCAGGTTCGTCGGAGAGGCGGACCTCGCCGACAAGTTTGGCCAAGGAGCTGACCGCGCAGGCGATCTCAATGCCGCTTAGCGCGTCGGTGCAAACTCCGTCTGGCGTGCCTGGCTGGCTGCGCTCGCCAGGGAGGAAAAGGGTTCCCGTCCAGAACAGATCTCTAGACGGCGGTGCACCATACCCCACGGTGGGCGCCAAATGTCGGGGGTTAGGTGCGACATATGCCAAGGGATGGCATATCATGGTGGGGGCGAGTAGAACGTCGCCGGTGCCTGGAAACGGGATGAGGCGAAGACATGCACGCCGGCGAATCTTACCCAGCTTCAGGGCTCTCCGAGGAGATAATACCCCTACTGCTGCTTTGCGGGGTCTCCGCATGATCACTATGGCCAAGTGTTTACAC
>NC_053024.1:280682301-280701511 GCF_003073215.2 Triticum urartu | reverse complement strand
CATGCTCCCATGCTTGCTTTACCAACTTTGACAAACCCTTTGAGATTCATTGCGATGCTAGTGGTACTGGCATAGGAGGTGTGTTAACGCAAGAGAAGCGCCCCATATCTTACTTTAGTGAGAAACTCTCCGGCGCGCAACTCAATTACCCCATCTATGACAAAGATCTATATGCTTTAGTCCGCGTTTTGCATGAATGGGAACACTATCTTCGCCCTCATGAGTTTATCATTCATACCGATCATGAAACACTCAAGTATCTTAAGGGTCAAACCAAGTTGAACAAGCGTCATGCTAAATGGAGTGAATTATTGAGTCTTTTCCTTATGTCATCAAGTACATTAAAGGTAAAGAAAACATTGTGGCGGATTGCCCTTTCTTGCATATGCATGCTTGTTACTCAACTTGAATTGGATGTCATTGGCTTTGAGCCATATCAAAGACTTGTTATGAGCATGATCCTACTTTTGCTACTCCTTATGCCAAGGTGTTTGACGCACACCTCTTGGAACACTATTACATCAAAGATGGATTATCTTATGAGAGCTAACAAACTTTGCATTCCCCGAGTCTTCTCTTCGTTTGTTGCCTTTTGCAGGAATCTCATGGAGGAGGCTTAATGGGACATTTTGGACGAGACAAGACCTTCCCACTGCTCTCGAAGAACTACTTTTGGCCAAGATGTTTCGCGACGTCAATCCGCTTCACCAACTGCATGCTCTAACATGTCGCAAAGCTAAGTCCAAAGGCTCAATCCATGGCTTTATATGCCTCTACCAATTCCATATCACCATGGGAAGAACATATTAGCATGGACACTTTGTACTTGGTTTTCCTAGGACTCGAAATGGGAAGGATTCGGTAATTTGCGTTGTGGGGACCGTTTCAAAAATTGGCACATTTCATTCCTTTGCAACAAGATAGACGATTGCTTTCACATGTTGCCACTCTCTTTTGTAGGGAAAAATTGCATCTATGCATCTACATGGAGTGGCAAAGACGATCGTCTCGGACCGCGACGTCAAGTTCCTTAGCTACTTTTGGAAGACCCTATGCGCCAAGATCGGAATCAAGCTACTTTTCTCCATGGCGTATCATCCACAAACCAACGACCAAACGGAAGTTACCAACCGCACACTCTCTTCTCTACCTCAAGCACTCATCAAGAAGAACATCAAGGAGTGGGAGGAGTGCCTACCTATCACCGAGTTCGCCTACAACCGAGCAAGACACTCACCAACCAACAAGTCCCCCTTCGAGGTCGTCTACGGATTCAACCCTTTGTCCCCATTGGACATTCTCCCTCTACCACTCCAAGTGCGCATCAATTTGGACGCAAGTGCACGTGTGACTCATCTCAAGAAGGTGCATGAAGATACAAGAAACACCATCGAGCTCCAAGTTCAACGCCTTACGACCAAGCTCAACTTCAACAAGGAACCTATGGTATTCAACACTGGAGATCTCGTGTGGCTACACCTTCGCAAGGACCACTTTCCCCAAGAACGAAAGTCAAAACTTCGACCATGAGCGGATGGACCCTTCAAGGTGCTTTCACGCTACAACAACAACGCATACAAGATCGGCATTTCACGAGACAAGTACTCCGTGAGCGACATCTTCAACGTCAAAGATCTCTCTCCCTACCATGGTGATGATGAATTTGATATGAGGACGGATCTTCCCCAAGGGAGGGTAAATGATGCGGAGCATCCCAAGGTCATCCCCATGGACCTACCATCGCCTCACCAAGTGCCTAGCGGACCCATGACACGAGCATGCGCAAGAGCTCTCGAAACCGAGGTGACATCACTCCTCTCACGTTTCCACTTCGATGCACATGAGACATGGCTACTACCTCATACGGACACATTGTGCATACTCAGGTACCATGGAGAAGCTAAGGAGCACGGAGAAGAAGGAGAGGAAGATGGACGTGAAGACGGAGAAGAAGAAGTGATGAAGAATAAGCTACAGGCTCCGGACGACCGGCCAGGACCGGACGTCCGACGACCTCCAGGTTCCGGACGTCCGACCCAGGCCCGACGTCCGACACTTCCACACCCGAGCCAAAACTACGGACTTCTGACGCTCCACAGACGACCGACGCTCCTCGGACGACCAACCCCAACCGGACGTCCGGCCGAAGACCACCCGAGCCGAATCTACGGACGTCCGATAGGCACCGAACGTCCGGACCCTCGCGAGCCTCCGGACGACCGGTGACCCCCGGACGTCTGACGCCTGTGTGCTGATTTGTCTTGGGTCGCAGCCCATGTACCCCTTCGCCCCCTCCTCTTTGCACTAAGACTATATATAGACCTCCTATTCCTTCTAGCTAGGGTTAGCAAAGGATTAGCTCATATTTTGTGTGAGAGCTTTGCTCATCCACTTGAATACCTTATCCTCGGAGATTCGAGCCTCCACCGGAGAAGATCCCCCAAGCGAATTCAAGACCCCTTTTAGGGAAGAACTCAAGACCTCCTCACGGAGAAGACCGGATACCCTTGTATCGTCCTTAGTTGTCCGTGGATCGTGTATCTTTCCTGATGTACTCGAGGGTCTAGCACATGTGTGACTTATTCATGTTAGTTTAGTGTTTCCTCTTGTGTTTCCCCTTGTGTTTTCCCTCTTTTCCCTCTTGTGTTCCTCGTGTTCTTCGTGGGATCCGCTCTTTTCGTGAAAGATCGGCCGATTAGGGTTCTACCCTACATCAAAGTTTTAGCGCGATCCCTAAGCGAGAACGGAAATAACTTCAACTTAACAATATCATTATCCACATCGTTTTTCTTTTGCATATCGCACAAATCAATGAAATTACTAAGACGGGATGAGGCATCTTCATTGCGAAGGCCGGAAAATTGATCTTTCATAACAAGATTCAGCAAAGCAATATTAATCTCACAAGATTCCGCATTAGCATCGGGAGCAATCAGAGTACTAATAAAATCATTATTATTGTTATTGGAAAAGTTGCACAATTTGGTATTATCTTGAGCCATCGTGACAAAGCAAGAAATCCAACACATGAGCACACAAAAAGCAAGCGAATAAGATGAACGGAAGAGAGGCGAATCTTTTCGGAAAATCATTTTAGAAGTGGGGGAGAGGAAAACAAGAGGCGAATGGCGAATAATGTAATGTGAGAGATGGGAGTTTATGATGGGTACTTGGTATGTCTTGGCTTGATGTAGATCTCCCCGGCAACGGTGCCAGAAATCCTTCTTGCTACCTCTTGAGCTTGCATTGGTTTTTCCCTTGAAGAGGAAAGGGTGATGCAGCAAAGGAGCGTAAGTATTTTCCTCAGTTTTGAGAACCAAGGTATCAATCCAGTAGGAGACAACGCAACAAGGCACCGAATGCCTGTACAAAAAAACACCAACTTGCAACCAACGCGACAAAGGGGTTGTCAATCCCTTCACGGTTATTCGCAAAGTGAGATTTGATAGAGATGGATAAATGGTAAAGTAATATTTTTGGTATTTTTGGTTTATGGAATAGAAAGTAAAAGATTGCAAAGAAAGTAACTCGAAAACTAAAAGTGTAGATCAGAAACTTATATGATGGAAAATAGACCCGGGGCCATTGGTTTCACTAGAGGCTTCTCTCAAGATAGAAATTATTATGGTGGGTGAACAAATTACTGCCGAGCAATTGATAGAAAAGCGCAAAGTTATGACGATATCTAAAGTAATGATCATGAATATATGCATCACGTCCATGTCAAGTAGATCGAAATGATTCTGCATCTACTACTATTACTCCACACATCGACCGCTATCCATCATGCATCTAGAGTATTAAGTTCATAAAGAACGGAGTAACGCTTTAAGCAGGATGACATGATGTAGAGGAATTAACTCAAGCAATATGATGAAAACCCCATCTTTTTATCCTTGATGGCAACAATACAATACGTGTTGGTTCCCCTTCTGTCACTAGGATCGAGCACTTCAAGATTGAACCCAAAGCTAAGCACTTCTCCCATTGCAAGAAAAACCAATCTAGTTGGCCAAACCAAATCGATAGTTTAAAGAGACTTGCAAAGATATCAAATCATGCATATAAGAATTCAGAGGAGATTCAAATAATATTAATAGATAAGCTGATCATAAATCCACAATTCATTGGATCTCGACAAACACACCGCAAAAGAGTATTACATCGAATAGATCTCCGAGAACATCGAGGAGAACTTTGTATTGAGAATCAAAGAGAGAGAAGAAGCCATCTAGCTACTAGCTATGGACCCGTAGGTCTGAAGTAAACTACTCATGCTTCATTGGAGAGGCAATGGTGTTGATGTAGAAGCCCTCCATGATTGATCCCCCCTCCGGCAAGATGCCGGAAAAGGCCCCAAGATGGGATGTCACGGGTACAGAAGGTTGCGACGGTGGAAAAGTGGTTTCGTGGCTCTCCTGGATGTTTTTGGGGTATAAGAGTATATATAGGTGGAAGAATTAGGTCAGGGGAGCTACGAGGGGCCCACAAGGTCTTGTGGCCGCCTCGTGGCTCCTCTATCTTGTACTCCAAGTCTCCTGGGTGTCTTCTGGTCCAAGAAAAATCATGGTGAAAGTTTTATTCCGTTTGGACTCCGTTTGGTATTTCTTTTCTGCAAAACTCTAAAACAAGGAAAAAATAGAAACTAGCACTAGGCTCTAGGTTAATAGGATAGTCCCAAAAATCATATAAAATAGCATATTTCTGCATATAAAACATCCAAAACAAATAATATAATAGCATGAAGCAATAAAAAATTATAGATACGTTGGAGACGTATCACTCTCATATGCATTATTGTTGATCTAACAGAGCCCATATTACCTTGTCTTCTCCTTGAATAAATGTTTGCAGATTCCAGCTTAGTCCAATGCACGTGCACTATTATTATTATCCACACTGTTCGGTCGTGCAAGTGAAAGGCAATAATGACGATATATGATGAAATGATTGAGATGAGGAAAAGCTGGTATGAACTCGACCTATCTTGTTTTTGTAAATATGATTAGTTCATCGTTCCTGATTCAGCCTATTATGAATGAAACATGTTTGCAATGACAATTAGAGATTATAGTTACTCATGCCATGCTTAATTAGCTAGGAGTTTATAATGGTTTACCTTGCGTGCCAACATGGAAATTAAAATGGTTGTGATGTAGTATGATAGGATGGTATCCTCCTTTGAATGATTCGAGTGGCTTGACTTGGCACATGTTCACGCATGTAGTTGAAACAAAATCAACATAGCCTCCATATATTTATGTTCATGGTGATTTATATCCTACTCATGCTTGCATTCAATGTTGGTTAATCTCAATGCATGTTTATGACTGTTGTCGCTCTCTAGTTGGTCGCTTCCCAGTCTTCTAGCCTTCACTTGTACTAAGCGGGAATACTGCTTGTGCATCCACTTCCATAAACCCAAAGTTGTTCCATATGAGTCCACCATACCTTCCTATATGCGGTATTTACCACCGTTCCAAGTAAATTTGCATGTGCCAAACTCTAAACCTTCAAATGATAATCTATTTGTATGCTCGAATAGCTCATGTACAACTAGGGCTGTCAATATCTTCCATGCTAGGTGGGTTATTCTCACGATGAGTGGACTCCGCTCATCATTCATGAGAAAATGGCTGGTAACCGGGATGCCCAGTCCCATGCTCAAATCAAATCAAAATAATTGCAAACAAAACTCCCCCAGGATTGTTGTTAGTTGGACGGTACCCTTGTTTCGGACCAGCCGTGGAGTGTGCTTGTTGGTGGTGGGGGAGTATAAACTTTACCATTCTGTTTGGGAACCGCCTATAATGTATGTAGCATGGAAGATACCGAGATCTCTTGGTTGTTACATGTTGACAATGAAAGCATACCGCTCAAAATATTATTCTCTCTATTTCAAAACTCGAGCTCTGGCACCTCTGCAAATCCCTGCTTCCCTCTGCGAAGGGCCTATCTATTTACTTTTATTGCTGAGTCATCATCCTCTTATAAAAAGCACCAGTTAGAGAGCACCACTGTCATTTGTATGCATTGTTATTAATTTATATTGAGTATGACTGTGACTGGATCTCTTTTACCATGAATTACAATGTCTAGTCAGTCCTTGATCTTTCAGGGGTGCTCTGCATTTATGTTTTGCGGTCTCAGAAAGGGCTAGCGAGATACCATCTTGTTATATCATATCATGATTGTTTTGAGAAAGTGTTGTCATCCGAGATTTATTATTATTGCTCGCTAGTTGATTATGCCATTGATATGAGTAAATGTGAGACCTAAATGTTATTGAATATGGTTAGTTCATAATCTTTGCTGAAAACTTGAATGCTGGCTTTACATATTTGCAACAACAAGAGCAAACAGAGTTTGTAAAAGTTTTTCTTTATCACTTTCAGTTTATCAACTGAATTGCTTGAGGACAAGCAAAGGTTTAAGCTTGGGGGAGTTGATACGTCTCCGTATCTACTTTTCCAAACACTTTTGCCCTTGTTTTGGACTCTAACTTGCATGATTTGAATGGAACTAACCCGGACTGATGCTGTTTTCAGCAGAATTGCCATGGTGTTATTTTTGTGCAGAATAAAAAGTTCTCGGAATGACCTGAAATCAACGGAGATATTTTGGAATTAATAAAAAATTGGCGAAAGAATCAGCAGCAGGGGCCCACACCCTAGCCACAAGGGTGGGGGCGCCCCTCTCCGACCTTGTGGGCCCCCTGGACCTCCACCGACCTCAACTCCAACTCCATATATTTTCTTTCGGGGAGAAAAAAATCAGAGAGAAGGATTCATCACGTTTTACGATATGGAGCCGCCGCCAAGCCCTAAACTTCTTCTCGGGAGGGCTGATCTGGAGTCCGTTCGGGGCTCCGGAGAGGGGAATCCGTCGCCATCATCATCAACCATCCTCCATCACCAATTTCATGATGCTCACCGCGTGCGTGAGTAATTCCATCATAGGCTTGCTGGACGGTGATGGGTTGGATGAGATTTATCATGTAATCGAGTTAGTTTTGTTAGGGTTTGATCCCTAGTATCCACTATGTTCTAAGATTGATGTTGCTATGACTTTGCTATGCCTAATGCTTGTCACTAGGGCCCGAGTGCCATGATTTCAGATCTGAACCTATTATGTTTTCATGAATATATTTGCATTCTTGATCCAATATTGCAAGTTATAGTCACCTGCTACATGTTATGATCCGGCGACCCCGGAGTGACAATAGTCGGGACCACTCCCGGTGATGACTGTAGTTTGAGGAGTTCCTGTATTCACTAAGTGCTAATGGTTTGGTCCGGTACTCTATTAAAAGGAGGCCTTTGTAACGCCCCGGACACACCCGCCGGTGGTCGTTACTCCTGGCGGGATCTAGACTGGCCCCATAGATTAATACTAGTCTTTTCTATGCACTTTGTCCTCACTCGTGCACACCTGGGAGCAACTTCCCGGTCGGTCACCCATCCTGAAATTACTCCAAGCTGAGCACGCTTAACTTTGGAGTTCTGTCCGAATGGGCTTCCGAAAAAGAAGGAATTCCTTGTTGATATGAGTAGTCTATCATCCCTCTTAAGCCAGGCTATCACATACAACCCCACTCAGAGGAACCGACGTCCTTGTCGGGCCACAGGAGCGTTCCCTCTTGGCACATATGTGTGTGCATCCAGTTCGGTACATGTGCCATGCCGGGTGCCACGACGGGTCACAAACGTCATGAACAACATGACCGCACACCTGTCCGCAAACATCCGTGTAACCACGAGGGTCGGCTCTGATACCAACTTGTAACACCCACGATGCGGACTATATCTCCCACGTGTCGGAGCACGACTTAGAGGCATAACCGCATAGTAGGCATGTCGCAAGAGGGGTAATCTTTACACATCCCATGTACTGAATAAGAAAGGGATAAAGAGTTGGCTTACAATCGCCACTTCACACAATACATAAATATAGCATTACATCATCCAGAATACAATCAAGGTCCGACTACGGAACCAAAAGAACAACCCCAAATGCATAGATCCCCGATCGCCCCAACTGGGCTCCTCTACTGATCGTCCGGAAAGGAAACATAGTAACGTCCTGAATCCTCGTCGAACTCCCACTTGAGTTCGGTCGCGTCCCCGCGCCGCGCCTCCTTTCCGGCGTCCTGCCGTAGCTCCGGCCATCTTCTCCGGCCAGAACTCCGGCAAGTGGCCCGGCCATCCTCGATCCACGAGCTCCCAGATCTAGATCCAAACGAGGGTTGACCCGAAATTTCCTCTAAGTCTTTCTATTTTTGCATTCTGAAGCCCTGTTCAACATGCCATAACTCCCCATCCGTAGATCCATTTTGCATGCATGATATATCAAAATGTTCATCATGATGTGCTCTTCATTTTGTTCCATTGTGACATGCTTGTTTGAGTCAATATTGATGCCCAAATCGTTGATTCAAGAGTGCTATAAAATGTTAGTTCCTGTTACTTAGCAGATTATGAGCATTTGTCATTTTTGCCACAATTGTTGTGTGCTGCATATGGGCATGAGCTCTACATGTGTTTTGGGCTATGCCATGCCATCTTTACAGGGTTGTATTCCATGTATTTTTGTGATCATTGCGGTGACTAATACAAGAATGCAAAGTAACTCTCGTGATATTGCTGATTTCAGGGACTTAGAATTTCACTAAGTCATTTCCCTGCTGTTATTTTTATGTCATGTGTTCATGTTGCTACAGTGAGATCCATGCTTCTTTTGAGTATGTTCAGTAAGGATGATTTGGAAACATGGTCATGCTCTATCCATCCATGCCCCTGTTTGCATTTATGGAGTGCCCTAGCATGACTCAATCTTGCTCTACTTTTGCTATAAAATGTTCCTAGCAGATTGTTTACGTGTTAATCAATTTTGCCAAGGTTGTTGTAGTGGATCCATGCATGCTATGAGTTTGTTCTTGCTTTGGTTAGCTTCTTGAACATGCCATATTGCTAATGCTATGCTTATCTTCTCATGCATGCCTTGTGTTGAGTGGATCGAGCTCGCAAAGATGCCTTCATAATTCTGTTTATGCCATGTCAGTTTTCTGCTAAGTCTGAATCTGTTAACGAAACTTGCTATGTTTATATGGGCGCCATCATATTTTCTGTGCCCTTTTGGCTTATTGTCAGTAAGGGACTTTTGTTCTATGCTTTGAGTCGATTCATGCCATGCCTTTGTTTGCTATGTTATGTTCCTGTAGCATTTTTTATCTTGCTCTAAACATTGCTTCCTGATGTTAATTCCTGGCATGTTGTTATTTTCACTAAGTCTGTGATGCTGATATCTTTTGCACTTTTACCATGCTTGTTTGAACATCCTCTTGTGTGATTTAGCCGTAGCTCAGTGTTCATATTTTGTCAAGCATCTTGAGTAGATCACTATCATGTGCTTTTTTGCTATGTTGGAGTGCAGTAGCTTAGTTTCTTGTTGCATTCTAGATGGCATCATGCTGTTAATCGCAGAATTGTGCCATTCTTGTTTTGCTTGCCATTTGCAAACCGTGCATCCGATTTCGGTGATCTTTATATCGATTTCGACTGAAATCAACTCATTTTTCCAGCAGCACACTTGGTTTGTCAAGTTGAGGCCTGGTTCAATCTTTCCCTTCCAAAGCATGCATATGCATTGCATATCACATCCCGCATGTCATGTCATGTTTAGCATCATGTTGCTTGCACATTGCACCGTGATTGATTGTTGGTCTTTTGCTTGTGTGCTTGCCTTGGGTAGAGCCAGGAGACGAGTTCGTGATCGAGGAACCCGTTGAGTACACTTACGAGGATCAAGTTTTCGTCAACTCGGAGAGCTTTGCAGGCAAGATGACCATACCCTCGAAATCACTTCTTGTAGGGGGAACGTAGCAGAATTTTAAAATTTTCTACGCAATCACCAAGATCAATCTATGGAGTCATCTAGCAACGAGGGAGAGGGGAGTGCATCCACATACCCTTGTAGATCGCGAGCGGAAGCATTCAAGAGAACGGGGTTGATGGAGTCGTACTCGTCATGATCCAAATCACCGATGACCGAGCGCCGAACGGACGGCACCTCCGCGTTCAACACACGTACGGTTGCGAAGACGTCTCCTCCTTCTTGATCCAGCAAGGGGAAGGAGAGGTTGATGGAGATCTAGCAGCATGACGGCGTGGTGGTGGAAGCAGCGGTGATCTCGGCAGGGCTTCGCCAAGCTCCAATGAGAGGGAGAGGTGTTACGAGGGGAGAGGGAGGCGTCAGGGACATGGGTGCGGCTGCCCTCCCTCCCCCCCCCACTATATATAGGGCCCCTAAGGGGGGGCGCCGACCCTAGGAGATCCAATCTCCAAGGGGGGCGGCGGCCAAGGGGGGACTTGCCCCCCAAGTCAGGTGGGGCGCCCCCACCCCTAGGGTTTCCAACCCTAGGCGCAGGGGGAGGCCCATGGGGGGCGCACCAGCCCACCAGGGGCTGGTTCCCCTCCCACTTCAGCCCATGGGGCCCTCCGGGATAGGTGGCCCCACCCGGTGGACCCCCGGGACCCTTCCGGTGGTCCCGGTACAATACCGATTACCCCCGAAACTTTCCCGATGGCCGAAACTGGACTTCCTATATATAAATCTTCACCTCCGGACCATTCCGGAACTCCTCGTGACGTCCGGGATCTCATCCGGGACTCCGAACAACTTTCGGGTTACCGCATACTAATATCTCTACAACCCTAGCATCACCGAACCTTAAGTGTGTAGACCCTACGGGTTCGGGAGACACGCAGACATGACCGAGACGACTCTCCGGTCAATAACCAACAGCGGGATCTGGATACCCATGTTGGCTCCCACATGTTCCACGATGATCTCATCGGATGAACCACGATGTCGAGGATTCAATCAATCCCGTATTCAATTCCCTTTGTCAATCGGTACGTTACTTGCCCGAGATTCGATCGTCGGTATCCCAATACCTCGTTCAATCTCGTTACCGGCAAGTCACTTTACTCGTACCATAATGCATGATCCCGTGACCAAACACTTGGTCACATTGAGCTCATTATGATGATGCATTACCGAGTGGGCCCAGAGATACCTCTCCGTCATACGGAGTGACAAATCCCAGTCTCGATCCGTGTCAACCCAACATGTACTTTCGGGGATACTTGTAGTATACCTTTATAGTCACCCAGTTACGTTGTGACGTTTGGTACACCCAAAGCACTCCTACGGCATCCGGGAGTTACACGATCTCATGGTCTAAGGAAATGATACTTGACACTGGAAAAGCTCTAGCAAACGAACTACACGATCTTGTGCTATGCTAAGGATTGGGTCTTGTCCATCACATCATTCTCCTAATGATGTAATCCCGTTATCAATGAGATCCAATGTCCATAGTCAGGAAATCGTGACTATCTATTGATCAACGAGCTAGTTAACTAGAGGCTTACTAGGGACATGTTATGGTCTATGTATTCACACATGCATTATGGTTTCCGGATAACACAATTATAGCATGAACAATAGACAATTATCACGAACAAGGAAATATAATAATAATCATTTTATTATTGCCTCTAGGGCATATTTCCAACACTTCTATCTTTGCTTGCTAGTTGTTCGCTCTATTGCTATGCTGCGATGCCTACCACTTGCTATATCATGCCTCCCATATTGCCATGTCAAGCCTCTAACCCACCTTTCCTAGCAAACCGTTTTTTGGTTATGTTACCGCTTTGCTCAGCCCCTCTTATAGCATTGCTAGTTGCAGGTGAAGATGGAGTTTGTTCTTTGCTGGAACATGTTTTTACTGGGATATCATTATTATTATATCTTGTTTACTTTAATGCTTCTATATACTTGGTAAAGAGTGGAAGGCTCGGCCTTATGCCTGGTGTTTTGTTCCACTCTTGCCGCCCTAGTTTCCGTCATACCAGTGTTATGTTCCTTGATTTTGCGTTCCTTATGCGGTTGGGTTATAATGGGAACCCCTTGACAGTTCGCCTTGAATAAAACTCCTCCAGCAAGGCCCAACCTTGGTTTTACCATTTTCCACCTAAGCCTTTTTCCCTTGGGTTCCAGGACTCAAGGGTCATCTTTATTTTAAACCCCCCGGGCCAGTGCTCCTCTGAGTGTTGGTCCGAAACGGGCAGCCTGCGGGGCCACCTCGGGGCAACTCGAGGGTTGGTTTTACTCATAGGTTGACCTATCTGGTGTGCCCTGAGAACGAGATACGTGCGACTCCTATCGGGATTTGTCGGCACATCGGGCGGCTTTGCTGGTCTTGTTATACCATTGTCAGGTGTCTTGTAACCGGGATTCCGAGTCTGATCGGGTCGTCCTGGGAGAAGGAATATCCTTCGTTGACTGTGAGAGCTTGTGATGGGCTAAGTTGGGGCACCCTGCATGGTTTTGAACTTTCGAAAGCCGTGCCCGCGGTTATGGGCAGATGGGAATTTGTTAATGTCCCGCTGTATAGAACTTGACACTTAACTTAATTTAAAATGCATCAACCGCGTGCGTAGCCGTGATGGTCTCTTCTCGGCGGAGTCCAGGAAGTGAACACGGTTCTTGTGTTATGCTTGAACGTAAGTAGTTTCAGGATCACTTCTTGATCATTCTAGCTTCTCGACCGTGCTTTGCTTCTCTTCTCGCTCTCATTTGCGTAAGTTAGCCACCATATATGCTAGTGCTTGCTGCAGCTCCACCTCACTACCTTTTCCTACCCATAAGCTTAAATAGTCTTGATCGCGAGGGTGTGAGATTGCTGAGTCCCCGTGACTCACAGATTACTTCCAAAACTAGATGCAGGTGCCGACGATGCCAGTGCAGGGAACGTGACCGAAGTCAACTGGGAGTTCGGAGAGGATTCAAGACATTACTATGTTTCCTTTCCGGACGATCAGTAGAGGAGCCCAGTTGGGGCGATCAGGGATCTATGCATTTGGGGTTGTCTTTATTTATGTTGGTTCCGTAGTCGGACCTTGATTGTATTCTGGATGATGTAATGCTATATTTATGTATTGTGTGAAGTGGCGATTGTAAGCCAACTCTTTATCCCTTTCTTATTCAGCACATGGGATGTGTAAAGATTACCCCTCTTGCAACATGCCTACTATGCGGTTATGCCTCTAAGTCGTGCTCCGACACGTGGGAGATATAGCCGTATCGTGGGTGTTACAACCTTGATATCCCTTAGTTTCCAATAGGACCCCACTGCCATGGGGGTGTAGGACAAAAGATGTCATGCAAATTCTTTTCCATAAGCACGTATGACTATATTCGGAATACATGCCTACATTACATTGATGAACTGGAGCTAGTTCTGTGTCACCCTATGTTATAACCTTTGCATGTGGAATGCCATCCGACATAATTATCCATCATTGATCCATTGCCTACGAGCTTTTCACATATTGATCTTTTCTACTTTACTTTTCCGTTGCTACTGTTACAATTACTACAAAACTGCTACTATTACTATTGCCACCATTATCGCTACTTCCATACAACTTTGCTAAATACTTTGCTGCAGTTATTAAGTCTTTCAGGTGTGGTTGAATTGACAACCCAGCTTCTAATACTCAAGAATATTCTTTGGCTCCCCTTGTGTCGAATCAATAAATTTGGGTTGAATACTTTACCCTCAAAAGCTGTTGCGAGCCCCTATACTTGTGGGTTATCAGGCTCGCGTAAGGCACAGAGGGGACGACTTAGCTTTAGGTGCAGAGCAGGGCATCCATGGCCTGCAAGGAATTCCTGCGTCATGAGGGCGCGCTTCCTTAGGGCTTGATTCCTTGTGCGTCCTTACTCTGCAATGAGTCAATACAAGTCCCGGGAGGGATGCATGAGGGGATCAATGTTCTTTCCGTTTCAAGCGAAGCTGATGCAGCCGGGCTGTGCCCCTCTGCCCATGCCCCCTCGCAAGGTTTGCCATTCTTTTCCTTGCTTGCCAAAATGCTCTACGTCATCAGGTCCCGGTCCTTGAGCAAGGCTCAACCGCCGCTGGTATGTCAGGTTGCGATGCCTCGGACAAGGCTAGGCAATGAGGGATCGAGAGCCAATAGGAGCTCTTGAGGCGCGATGCTCAAGAACTCCCCTTTTAACATGCAAGTGACTTGCTCGGAAAAGAAATAGCTCGCCTTGTGATAGTTGTGAGGGGAGGGACCTCGCCCGGCAGTAACTATTGCGTACGAGATGGCTGTACTTAGCTTCTTGTGGACCAACCCGTTGCCTAATCGGGGTCGACCCTCCTGAGGTGGTGGTGCATGGCCGAGGTGCCACTCGAGTGCCTGTCTCCTGAAGCTCCTATGCACTGAGAGATTATGAGACACAAGGGGCGATGCGCGCTTGCTGATCTACTCATGATTGTTCTGTGAGAAGAAAAGGCACTAAGGACCTCATGAGGTGACGTGCATGGGGTCGGCCCATGAGCCAGAGCTCGATCTCTTAGGTTTACCAATGCTGCAGGGACGAACCCAAGCACAGACTCCATGCCAATAGCCCCCTCTCATGGGATGCTCAGCAGGAGAGCTGCCAACACGTGGGGCTCGTGGGGCGATGCCTCCGGAGGTAGCATGGTCTCAAGCACACAGTTAACGGACATAGCAACTCATAAAATCATAGCTAGTTTTTGATACATGAGAAAAACGATGGAGCTACAAGGGTGACCCCTACTAGCCTGAGGATAATGCAGCCCGTGGGGTGCCCTCAATTGAACAAACCAAAATGATAGAGGCAAAGGTGTCCCGATGTTTCGATGAGATGGTGGCTATCGTTTTCTGTGGGAGTCGACCTTGACGATCCGACTACGAACGTGCGAGACGTCGCGCCTTAGCAATCGCTAAACCAACTTCCGAGGGGTTATTGACCACGCCGGAGCACGATCAACCTAATCACGAGGGCCTGTTTCCTGCGAGCAAACGAAGAACAAGCAAGAAACTGAAATTGCAATCTGGATATTGCGAATATAAGATGAAAGCTTTATTGATCAAGGTGGGGTTCTGTGACGTCTTGGTCTGGTCGTTGGACACAAACGAAGTACGCGAAGTTGCAGCTATGGCGAACTTTTAATCTAAACAAAACCCAAAGTCTAAACGACGCCCTAAGGGCTGTATATATGGAGGAAGAGAGGGGAATTTCGTGGCCCTTGAGGGTGGGGTCCGAAACCAACCCTAACTCTTGTTTCCCCACACATACGGACTCTAAAAATAGCCTATACTTAAGTATTTCGAAATTACATGGGCCTGGCCCATTAATAAGGTGACACGGCACCTAGAATAGCCTATGGACGAATATTATGAAGTGGCATCTTGTATATTTCGTCCAAGGCTTCATGCACTCCTTATGGCGGCTTCAAAGTCCTGAAATCATCACTTGTAACTCCGTTCTTGATCCCCTTGCGCATACAATCAACTCCATTCGTGTTCTTGCTCCAATGTTCATCCTTCTCCAAGCTAGGCCCTTCATTTGAAAGCAAAACAAATGTATCCAATTTAGGCAGCATCATAATCTCATGAACATTAGAATCATTACCAAGAAACGAAAGTACCTGGTAATTTAATTGGCGTGCGCGAGCTCTAGTAATTGGTCCAGTATATGTAACAGTAGGGGCTGTGGGTGTAACAATGGTATTGATGTCCTCATCAACTTTCAACACTAACGACTTGACCTCTACCTCTATTGTGTCTTCTCATTTGGTGCTAGGTCCCTTATATGATGACACGGTGATTCTCGACGACTTCGTCCTACCTTTAGACAAGACGATGGCCATGGTGGAATGTGATGCACCCCCCACATGGTTCCATCAAGATGAAAATGACCACCATTAGGTCTTTCCCACCTCACCTACACCACATGAGTGGAATGACAAAGGTACCCACGAATACTTGTCAACCTAACAATCCCATCGTCGAGGACGTTGATGAAGCATGTTGCCGAGGTCCGCTCCTCAAGAGCCAGGCGGCCCCTGGGGCTTGGGGGGCTCGCGAGGCGCCAACGCCAGGCGCCGGGCCTCATGAGACGCCAGCATGAGCTGCACGAACCACTGGTATGTGGCACCCGCGTTGAGCAGGTCAAAGGGCATGCAGATGTTGTTGCAGGGGAAGACCCCACTCTGGTCGACACGCAATGGCTAGAAGAGGTCTTGAGAAGCAGCCCTGTTGAGGGCTGGGATGTCGACACAAATGCGCAGCCCGTCGCCCATGTCAGGGGCAGCAGCTGCACTGGTCGGACGTGCGGGGCGGCCCTCGCCACGCATGGCTCACTACTGCAGGATGCTGCTAACGTGACACTACGATTAGAGACCCTTTGACGAAACTGTGTGCGATGCATTAATCACAAATGGTGCTCTAATAAAACCGTCAAAAAATATGCAACACGGTTCATATTAGAGTTGTGTGTGCGATGCGTGGCAAACGGTTAATCCAGAAGAACTATTTGCGATGAGGAAGAACAACATGCCCTGGCACCCAGATGAGGGTGTGTGCGATATACGGCATATAGTTCATTAGGATGAACTGTGTGTGATTAGGGAGCACAATAGAAACAGCCAGCCAGATCAAGGTGTGTGCGATATACGGCATACAGTTCACTAGAATGAACTATGTGTGATTAGGCAACACAATAGAAATGGTTCAACTGAACAAGCTGTCTGTGATACGCGGCAAACAGGTCCGTAATAAAAAATGTGTGCGAAGACTAATAATAACACAAACGATTGCTGCTAATAAGCCGTGTGATTTTCTCTGTCTACAAAAGAATAACGGAGAAACGATCGTCTAGTCATCTTGATGTAGGGTGGAACCCTAGATGGCCGATCTTTCACGAAAGGAGCGGATCCCGCGAAGAACACGAGGGGAATCATGAGGGGAAACACGAGAGAGTCACTCAAACCAACAAGAACGATCACACATATGCTAGATCCAAGTACACAAAGGGAGATACATGATCCACGATCAACAAGGGACGATACACGGTAACCGGTTCTTCTCCAAAGGAGGTCTTGATGGGGCCACCCAAAAGGGGGTCTTAAATCCAAGGGGATCTTCTCTGAAGAGGGGCCATGGTCTCTCTCATGGAGTAGATCTGTAATGGATGAGCAAAGCTCTATCTCTAAATGAGCTACTACTTCGCTAACCCTAGATAGGAGGAATAGGAGGTCTATTTATAGTCTTAGTGCAAATGGGGACGAAGTGAGGGGGTACATGGGCCTCGGGCCCGAATCTTGTGCGCAGACAGGTACCGGACATCCGCTGGGGACCGGTCTTCTGGTGGCTCATGGGCGTCCGGACGTCCGGTGTCTTCCGGACTTCCGCTGGTTCTGGCTCGGTTGCGTGGGCACTGGATTTCCGGAGTTGGCCGGTCGTTCGGTCGACGGTCGTCCGGTGGCGTCAGTCTTCCAATGATTTGGCTCGAGTGCGGTGACAACGATCGTTCGGTCCGGACCGGACGTCTGCTCGTTGGGGTTTGGCTGGGGCTTCAGGCTCCGGCTGTCCGGTCCCGACCGGTCGTTCAGTGGCTGTAGCTTCGTTGGCTTTCCTTCTTCATGACCTTGGTGCTTGGTGTCCTCGTCGCCTTGTCCGGTGGGTGTAGCTGCTCCGTGGCTCTCCTCCAAGTACCTGACCATGCATAGTGTCTCCGCTTGAGGTAGTAGCCATGTCTCATGTATAGAAAGTGGAAGTTTGGAGAGGAGCGAGTTCACCTTATCTTTGATAGCCTTTGCTCATGCCCTTGTCATTGGTCCAAGTGGTTTCGTGGGAGACGTAGGTAGGTCCATGGGGATGATCTTGGGATGCTCCGCATCATCTCCCCTCCCTTGGGAAAGATCCGACCTCGGATCGAATTCTTCATCACCATGGTAGGGCGAGAGATCCTTGACATTGAAGATGTCGCTCACGTTGTACTTGCCGCGCGAGAGGTCGATCCTTGTAAGCATTGTTGTTGTAGCGTGCAAGCACCTTGAAGGGTCCATCCGCTCGAGGTAGAAGTTTGGACTTGTGTTCGATGGGGAAGTGGTCCTTGCGAAGGTGTAGCCACACAAGATCACCAATGTTGAATACCATGGGTTGCTTGTTGATGTTGGGCTTGGTCGCAAGTCGTTGTACTTGGCGCTTGATGGTGTGCCTTGTAACTTCATGCACCTTCTTGAGATGGTTCACACATGCACTTGCGTCCATATTAATGCGCTCTTATAGTGGTAGAGGAAGAATGTCCAATGGTGACAATGGGTTGAATCCGTAGATGACCTCGAAAGGGGACTTGCCGTAGTTGAATGGCTTGCGCGGTTGTAGGCGAACTCGGCGATAGGTAGACACTCCTCCCACTCCTTGATGTTCTTCTTTATGAGTACTCGAAGTAGAGTGGAGAGTGTGAGGTTGGTCACCTCCGTTTGCCCGTCGGTTTGTGCATGGTACGCCATGGAGAAGAGTAGCTTGATTCCGAGCTTGGCGCATAGGGTCTTCCAAAAGTAGCTTAGGAACTTGACGTCGCGGTCCGAGACAATTGTCTTTGGCACTCCATGTAGACGCTATATCCCTACAAAAGAGATGGTAACATGTGAAGCATCGTCTATCTTGTTGCAAGGAATGAAATGTGCCATCTTAGAGAATTGGTCCACAACGACAAATACGAATCCTTTCCATTTTCTAGTTCTAGGCATCCAAGTACGAAATCCATGCTATATCTTCCCATGGTTGATATGGAATTGGGAGAGGCATGTAAAGGCCATGGGATTGAGCTTTGGACTTAGCTTTGCGACATGTAGAGCATTGGTTGGTGAAGCGGTTGACGTCGAGAAACTTCTTGGGCCAATAGTAGTTCTTCAAGAGCGTGGCGAACGTCTTGTCGCGTCCAAAATGTCCCATTAGTACTCCTCCATGAGATTCCTGCAAAAGGAAAAAACGAAGAGAAGACTCGGGGATGCAAAGCTTGTTAGCTCTCATAAGATATCCATCTTTGATGTAATAGTGTTCCCAAGCGGTGTGCGTCAAACACTTGGCATAAGGAGTAGCAAAAGTAGGATCATGCTCATACAAGTCTTTTATGTGCTCAAAGCCAATGACATCCAATTCAAGTTGAGTAACAAGCATGCATATGCGGGAAAGAGGTCGCCACAACATTTTCCTTACCTTTGATGTACTTGATGACATAAGGAAAATACTCAATGAATTCACTCCACTTAGCATGACGCTGTTCAACTTAGTTTGACCCTTAAGGTATTTAGGTT
>NC_053024.1:280671198-280681301 GCF_003073215.2 Triticum urartu | reverse complement strand
ATACCACGAACAGTTTACTAGAAAGAATCGTGTGGGATGCGATATAAAATATCTTGGGGCACCGTCTTGTCTGGCTTACGCAGGAAGCTTCGTCGTCTACAGTCCACCACCCCCGCTTGAACCACACTTGCATGCCAGTTTCTTGTGGCACCGAGCCAAATTTTTTTTCCACCGCAAAAATATCTATCTCCCCGCCCCTCCCTCCTACCAAAAGCTACATTTCCACTGTTCCTCCTTGCTTTCCAAGTTCAAACCTTCACTGCTGCTTACTGGCTGCTCAGCCTCCTCGCTGGTGACCCTTCTTCTTGCAGCGCCGCCTCCTCGCCAGCGACCCTTCTTCTCGCAGCACCGCCTCCTCGCCGGTGACCCTTCTTCTTGCTGCGCGGCCTCCTCGCCGCCGACCCTTCTTCTTGCTGCGCGGCCTCCTCGCCGCCGACCCTTCTTCTTGCTGCGCGGCCTCCTCACCACCAACCCTTCATCTTGCTGCGCGGCCTCGTCGATATGGTCAGGTAATCCACACCCCACCCACACCATCCTCCTCCTTTCCCGTCCCACATGCCCCGACTGACGGAGTGACACCTTCCCCCAAAATCACTGCCCCCTTATCCAATTAAGCGCCGCCCACAGCCATTTTACACGCAGTATAACGTGGAGCTGAGTAGCATGCGGCCGCACGCGCGAATGAGGTCGCTATCGCTGCCATGCATGTCGACCGCCAGATCTTGGAGGAGCACCTCGTCTTCAACGCCACCGTCGACACCGCCATGCGGTTGTCTACTTTAAATACAGTTCGTGATGTTTTCTTGAGGCCACCGCCAGTGCCTTCTAGTGATTTGTTCTCTGTAATGTTAATATGCAATCTGATGTTCAGTTAACAGTTTGGTCCTCTGAAATGTAATGTTTAGTTAACACTTTGGTCCAACAATTGCTACATTTTGTAATACTGTTCTCAAGCATTCTTTGTTTTGTTAACTGTCTTATCTTCTAGTAGATGTTTCTATTCTGCAATGTCGTGCTCAGTTAACTATTTTGGTTCATTTGGTCTGCTGTCCATTTAACTGTTTGGTTCAGTTCTGCAATTTGATTTTCATTTGTTGTGGGTACAATTTTGTATTGTTATGCATGTGACACCAATCGAATTTGGCTATACTCAATACATATTCTATTGATAGTATGGAAACTCTTAGTTAACCTGATCAAGGTCTTCCTTATGTGTGTTGCAGGGAAACAATGGGAGACACTGCGGTTTACCATCGAGGTTTCTTCAAGCAGGGTCCTTTGGCTAATAGCACATTATTGTGCAGTTGTAGCAATCATTCTAATATTTAGGTTTCTTACAATTTGGTCTTGCACATGTAGGTCCTGCTGTGAGAGGCTTAGACCCACTGTTCGGCCCATTTTGCATATGGGGAAATGAGATGTCCATGAATATCAGTAAAGTCAAGAAACTCAGAAAGATTGTTAGGATGAAGAAACTTGCGACGAATAACAGCAAGATCTTTGTTTGCACAATGAACAAGACATCAGTCAACTATAGGATGGTACCAACTCTTTTACCTTGTTTTTACCCCTTGCGCCATTTCAAAATTTACAATAGCGATTTATACATAGCTTTGTTTTTAGTACTTTTCAAAGCAGTTCACTAATGATTACCTCTCACACCACCTGCATGGTCAAGAGGTGAGGAAGGTATTCATTCAACACTCACGGTACAATATTGAAGTCTTGCTGAAGAGGACGAAGATTGGGTGGGCAATTATCCATAGCCACTGGCCTAAAGTTGCAAGGACATTCAACATCACTGAAGGCTCAATATTTGCCTTCCGCTTCTGCTGTTTCCCAGATGAGATTCATTTGTCTATTTACCATGTATGATGCTACTTTCCAAAGGTTTTTGATGCTGCATGTGAAACTTGGTGCTATTGTGTAATGGTGTAACCGAGTGCCGAAGCTATCTGATGTAATTCGATTATGAAATCCTGGTTGCTTTTATACGAATATGGAATATCTAGCGTGTTTATAAGAAATATCAGTTTGATTAGTACATGGATTATCAATAATAGGCTAATTACCCTACTTATTAGGGTTTTCTATTACAAACGGTTAGTCAGACAGCACCGGGGGCGATGAACTCAAACAACCCGCACATTTTCTAGAAAGTAGGTGTGTTCAATCAACTAACAATCACACACGGCTTCCGGCAGCGAACTGTTTTATGTTCTTAATATGAATGTCAATTAGATTAGTAAATGGATTATTAATAATAGGTCAATTAGCCTGCTAATTGGGTTTTCCTATTGCAAATGGTTATTGAGAAAACACCATGGGCGATGACCTCAAGCAACGCACACAATTTCTAGGAATAAACCGTGTTGGATCAATGAACAATCACACATGAGATTCTGTTGAAAACTGTTTGCGTTACGCCACCTTGCGCAAACATTTTCCTTAGAGTGACTGTGTGGGATGTGTATACGAACGAAAACGTTTTGCGGTGACTGAC
Source organism: Triticum urartu (assembly GCF_003073215.2). Lineage (NCBI taxonomy): Eukaryota > Viridiplantae > Streptophyta > Magnoliopsida > Poales > Poaceae > Triticum > Triticum urartu. The sequence goes on along the minus strand of NC_053024.1, from coordinate 280,678,798 downwards.
TGTGTGGGATGTACTTATGACCGGAAATGACTTCGCCTGTATGATATTATTTTTTAGCACTACTGTACGTATTTCTGTATTTGATGCTCGCGGGTCGCACATGACCTCATTTTGCCAAGCGTGCGTGCCAGGAGGGTCTATCCCCGACGATTTCTGGGTTGTGTGGGAAGGACCCCCCTATCACCCACACTCACTTGGTGACGGTTCCAAATGCCGTCACGAAAAGGGGTTAAAAACTACTTGTATAGCACCCACGCATACCAGAGGTTGATGGACTGCTAGATGTTGGATACATGGGCTATGTTTGAGGTTGAAACTATATATATCATTTATTTCTTTTGAAAATGCAGGGATATAATAGAAAACAGAAAAAACGGTAACAATACATGCTCTTTGCCATCTGCCGCCGATGGCAAAGGGGTATTTGTCGTCTGCCATAGATGATAAAGTGACCAAATAGCTGACGTCACAAGGCAGACGGCAAAGCCTCCCGTTAGACACCTAACGTGGCTAATGGTCCTTTTTTTGCCATCCACAATCTTTGTCATCTGCCACCGACGGAAAAATGTCTTTGCTGTCCGCTGAGGGAAAGCTGACAGCAAAGAAGCTCTTTGCCAGAGTTTACAGCGCCAGACACATTTGTTGTTCGCGGCTGACGACAAAGACCTTTGCCGTCCGTTGACTGGTCCTTTGTCGTCTGCCATGGCGGACGGGAAAACAGCCGATTCCTTTAGTGAATATTGCTTTTCAGGGCAAGACTATATGATCAAGCAGAGAGAGATTGACACAATCCTAACTCATTGATCGAAGAGTGCACCAGAAAAATCGACTAGGTAGCACGATCAATCTAAGATGGTGATTCAATAACCAGCATGCTAAGAATGAAATTGTCGTCCTTTAAGTACCAAGCAATGGGGTTGCTAGGAGTATTGATTTCACACATCACATTTCATTTGTCGATATTCCAGTTGCAACAACACGGGGACCGAGGAAAGAACAACGACGGCGAGAAGTATCACTACGTCAGGAATTCATAAGAGGTGGTACAATTCCTATGATATTCTCGACATAAAGGGGGTAATACTCCAGGGTAGAACAGACTAGATGTCGGATTGGCATTCTAAACTGTGGAATACAATTGCTTTGACCCAATCCTAGATATGGACGAGGTGGCGGAGTTTGTTTCACCTAAGCTATTCTGAATAGAATGGCTTGATGGACCACAAGAATTTTAGACTTCGACGAACACGAATGCACTACTACTCCTAACTATCAATTGATTTCCTGAAGAGGGACAACCCAAACGGACACATGATTTTCCGAGTTGTGGATGCATAGATTAGCATGTCGAACAAGTTCAACATGTTTCTTCCGGATAACCCATGCAGAAAGGTAGGACTGGCAGATTTACAATATAGAATGGAGGACTCATCGAGAGTGCTCTTGTTGTGATCTTATGGTTCTAAGAACTTCTGCCAAAGATTATTCATTGTCTCTGGAAGAATAATATACCATGGACCTCGAGGACTATCACAAAGGTTACTAATATCCTAAAGGAATGAGCAAACACTATCAGTAGCAAGTAAATAGAGTGAATCCTGGGTTCAAGAACCCGGAAATGGAATTCCTACTAACTAAATAACAACATGAGATGCTTTCAAGATTGGGGGACAGAATGATCACACTAAGAACACAACACAAGGTTGGTTTACTGGGTGGTTATCTATGATATCCTAGTTTGCTGATAGCTTCGACAAATGCGTCGAGGCAACGGAGTACCTCAACACACCGATTAGTGTGCTTAATCTGGCTTGAATCTAACAATCCTATAAGTCTATAGATTAGAACACATGATCCTGGTAGAAAAAGAGAAGCCTAGTTCTTAATCCCCGTAAGAAAAGGAGAGGGTGACTTAGATCAGAAAGACATAAGGTAAAGGAGTAAAGAGCTTTACGTTCCCTTCCACAATCAATTCCCTTATATAACTAAAGAATTTCCAGACACGACTTCGACCAGTTTGTCTTGGTAATCCTACAAGAAGTCAGAATCTAATACCAAAACTATTAGGACCCCGATCCTAAGTCACACCGATCTAGCATGTAACACATCATATCACTTTGCGGCCTCACGCACGGTATTCCCACGGCTGCAGCCTTACCTTGGCTGGGACCGTTTGTGCCTTTTGGCTCACGTATATGATTGTATCGCTAGCACCCATATGACAGAGAACCTGGGCCAACATGACTAGCCTTAACCCATGGTGGCACAAACTTAGACGGACAGGCATATGTAACCCAACAATGAACGTGTCAATCATCAACGTATGAACCCAAGTCATAGCAAGCTACAAGGACTTAAAGGAACACCACGTGACATTTCCCTAAAGGGAGAGACACAGGAGCAAAGAAGGATACATGCCGACCAACCTAAGTGTTCCGCAGCAGTAGCGAACTACCATTGCTCAGTGGAAGCACTAGGAGACATTTCCCCATAGGAAGGCTACCAAGAATAAACAACTAGGTGTCGATCCCACACATACCAACATTTCAATAACATACACACAATATGCTCGATATGTGTAATTACAACATGGCATCACAACAAAACTCTACGATTCAAAGTATTTATTCAATAGGCTCCGAGGAGCCAGATATTACAAACATGGGTCTCATGACTGAGCATTCAAGTCATAGAAGCAATAAGCACATGCGGAAGCGTAAAAATATCTGAGTATAGACATCTGAAAAGAAAGAAGGCTAGAAAGCATTTCTATCTATAAGATCCTCCAAAGGAGCCAGACCTCTGTCTAGGATTCCCAAGCTAATTGTCGAAGCCCACGTGGAACTACTAGTGAGACTGAAGTCTCTTCGCAAAAACATAAATTAAGAAAATGTGAGTACAAATATACCCAACAAGACTTACACAGAAATATCTACATATGCATCAGTATCAACAAAGGGGATGGTGGAGTTTAACTTCAGCAAGCCAGCTTTGACTCAGTGGCTCTCATGTACTAAGACTACCAATGTTATCTTTGAGGTGAGAAAGCACACAGGAGTCCACATATTCACCATATCAGAACACCACTATGGATCCGCTCCTGTCTCCCTACGAGAAGGCCATCCATATCACTCACACTTATCTTGCACATTTTAGAGTATCCACTTCTAGTTATCTATGAACAATGTAGGCGTTCCAAGTAGTCCATATCCTCGAACGCGGCTATTCGAATAGATCATTAATAACCCTGCAGGGGTGTACTCGGCTGTAACACCCCGGATGTAACTTTCCCAATTTGTACTCCAACTATTGCCGTTTCCGGCGTTAAGATATTTTATTTCCTCAGGTTCATGTTTTTTGTCTCCGTGTGTTGTTATCGTTGTCATGCATCTCATATCATGTCATCATGTGCATTGCATTTGCATACGTGTTTGTCTCATGCATTCGAGCATTTTCCCCGTTGTCCGTTTTGCATTCCGGCGCTTCGTTCTCCTCCGATGGTAATTTCTAGCTTTCTTTCGTGTGTGGGGATTAAACATTTCCGGATTGGACCGAGACTTGCCAAGCGGCCTTGGTTTACTACCGGTAGACCGTCTGTCAAGTTTCGTATCATTTGGACTTCGTTTGATACTCCAACGGTTAACCGAGGGACCGAAAAGGCCTCGTGTGTGTTGCAGCCCAACACCCCTCCATTTTGGCCCAAAACCCACCTAACTCTGCTCCATCACCTACAGCGTTCGATCACGATCGCGTGGCCGAAAACCGCACCTCATTTGGACTCTCCTAGCTCCCTCTATGCCTATATATACCCCCCCACAAATCTCGGATCCTCGTCAAACCCTAAAAAAAACCATCTCCGCCGCCGCCGGACGTGTCCGCACAGGCCGGACAACGTCCGGATCCGCCTCCGCCAACCGGGAGCCGCCCAGTGGGCGCCCCGGACCACATCGCCGCCGCCTCCCGCGGGCCCGCGCGGCCCAGGCCGGGCCCCCCGGCCCGCATCGCACCGCCCCGCCTCCTCGCGCTCGGCCCGCCCGGCCGCGCCCCGCGCGCCCGCCGCCCGCGCCGCCGTGAGCCGCCGCCCGCTGCCTCCTTCTCCGGCCGCCGCCGCGGGTCCCCGCCGCCGCCGCGCCGTGTCCGCCGCCGGAGCCGCCGCCTCCTCGACGCCGGCAAGCTCCACCGCCGCTGGCCGCCCTCGCCCCCGTCCTCGCCTCTTCTTCTCTCCCGCCGGCGAACCGAACCCCGGCTGCTATAGTGCTCGCGCCGCCGCCTCGGGAAGCGTGCAGATCTGGAAACCCTAATCCGGAGGTTGAATTTTTCCTAAGTCCCCGGATTTTCCTAGCCCAAGTGCCCTTGTTCATAGCCGTAACTTTGCATCCGTAGCTCCGTATTCATGCATATAGCATTATCAAATCGTTCATCTCAGAGAGTACATCATTTCATTCCATTGCATCATTTTCATTTGAGCTCATCTTGATGCCCGAAATGCTGTTAGAAGAGGGCTACTTGAGTTAATTGTCAGATCTGCTACTCCGTTTAGCACTTTTGTCATTTTTGCCATGATTAATGTGTGCATGATATGCCCGTGAGTTCTACATATGTTTTGTTAAGGGTTTTTTCATCTCTCCAGAGGTGCAACATGTATTTTTAGGATGTGTGTGGTGACTAGTGCAAGCTTGCAAAGTGGTGCACTTGCTAATTCTGTTTTCAGGGACTTAGTATTTCACTAAGTCCTGGAGCGTTTATTCATGATGCCATATGTTCATGTTGTTTCCTAGTGATCCGTGCCTCTTTTGAGGATGATCAGTAAGGATGTTTTGTTAATCTTGTAGTGCTCTATCCATCCATGTCTTTGTTTGCAATTATGGAGCACCCTAGCTTGAGTCAATCGAGCTCTACTTTTGCTACTTTGTGAATCTGGGCAGATTGTCAACTTGTTTGCAATTTTGCGTGATGTTGTAGTTGATCCGTGCATGCTATGCTATTGTTCTTGCCATGTCTAGCTTGCATTTGTGCCTTCTTGATGGATGTATGCTTGTCTTGCCATGACTTGCACCGTAGTGAGTGCATCGAGCTCGTAAACATGCCTACTTGAGTTATATTTCAGCATGTGTCAGTTTTCACTAAGTCTGAAAACTGATTATGTTTTTGCTATGTTCACATGCTTGCAATTGTATTTTCTGATCCCTTTTGGCTCAAGGTCACTAAGGGACTTTTGTTAAGCTCTTTGAGTAGCTCCATGCCATGCTTTACTTTGCCATGTTCAGGTCCTGTAGCATGTAGTTTTGTTGCTCCGAAGAGGGCTACCTGATCTGAAATTCCAGACAAGTGTTAATTTCACTAAGTCTGAGATCTGTTTGTCATATGCATTTTTGCCATGCTTGTTTGAACCTGTTAATGGATGAATTGGCCGTAGCTCAGTGCTAGACTTTTGTTAAGCATCTTGTGCATCCCTGCCATGTATTTTGTTGTCATGTTTGGGTGCTGTAGCATGTTCATCTTCGTTGCATTTAGATGCCTACTTGCTGTAAATCGCAGACCGGTGTCATTTTTAATCGCTTGCCATTTCCAAACCGTAACTCCGATTCCGCGTTCTTTATATCATTTTCAAGCGATTTCATCTCATCTTTCCAGTGGCACACTTGGTTTTCCAAGTTGAGGCCAGGTTCATGCATTTCCTGTCATATCTTGCATTTTGCATCCCGCATCGCATCCCGCATAGCATATCATCATTTCATCATATTGCTTGGTCTTGCACGTGGTTGATTGTATCCTTGTTGCTTGTTTGTCTTGTTGGGTAGAGCCGGGAGACGAGTTCGCTAACGAGGAGCCCGTTGAGTTTGCTTTCGAGGATCCAGTCACTCTGACAACTGTGCAGGCAAGATGATCATACCCTCGAAATCACTACTATCTTTGCTATGCTAGTTTGCTCGCTCTTTTGCTATGCCAATGCTACGATGCCTACCATCTTGCTAGCCTCCCAAATTGCCATGTCAAACCTCTAACCCACCATTGTCCTAGCAAACCGTTGATTGGCTATGTTACCGCTTTGCTCAGCCCCTCTTATAGCGTTGCTAGTTGCAGGTGAAGATTGGAGGCCGTTCCTTGTTGGAACATTTATTTACTTGTTGGGATATCATTATATTATCTTGTTATCTTAATGCATCTATATACTTGGTAAAGGGTGGAAGGCTCGGCCTCTCGCCTAGTGTTTTGTTCCACTCTTGCCGCCCTAGTTTCGTCATATCGGTGTTATGTTCCCGGATTTTGCGTTCCTTACGCGGTTGGGTTATAATGGGAACCCCTTGATAGTTCGCCTTGATTAAAGCTTTTCCAGCAATGCCCAACCTTGGTTTTACCATTCGCCACCTAGCCTCTTTTTCCCTTGGGTTACCGGAGCCCAAGGGTCATCTTATTTTAACCCCCCCGGGCCAGTGCTCCTCTGAGTGTTGGTCCGAACTGAGCTGCCTGCGGGGCCACCTCGGGGAAACTTGAGGGTTGGTTTTACTCGTAGCTAGTCTCATCTGAGTGTGCCCTGAGAACGAGATATGTGCAGCTCCTATCGGGATTTGTCGGCACATTCGGGCGGTGTTGCTGGTCTTGTTTTAACCTGTCGAAGTGTCTTGAGTTACCGAGATACCGAGTCTGATCGGAACGTCTTGGGAGGAGGTCTATTCCTTCGTTGACCGTGAGAGCTTGTCATGGGCTAAGTTGGGACTCCGCAGGGATTGAACTTTCGAAAGCCGTGCCCGCGGTTATGGGCAGATGGGCATTGTTTCGTTGACCGTGAGAGCTTGTTATGGGCTAAGTTGGGACTCCCCTGCAGATTTGAACTTTCGAAAGCCGTGCCCGCGGTTATGGGCAGATGGGAATTTGTTAATGTCCGGTTGTAGATAACTTGAACCTTAACTTAACTAAAATGAATCAACTGAGTGTGTGTTACCGTGATGGCCTCTTCTCGGCGGAGTCCGGGAAGTGGACACGGTGTTGGAGTAATGTTTGCGCAGGTTGTCTCTCTAGTTTCTCGCTCGTGCTTTGCCTCCTCTTCTCGCTCTCTTTTGCGAATAAGTTAGCCACCATACTTGCTAGTCGCTTGCTGCAGCTCCACTCATATTTTACCTTGCCTTACCTATAAGCTTAAATAGTCTTGATCGCGAGGGTGCGAGATTGCTGAGTCCCTGTGGCTCACAGATTACTATTACACCAGATGCAGGGCCTGATGATTCCGCTCCAGGAGACGCGTATGAGCTCAAGTGGGAGTTCGACGAAGACTCTCAACGTTACTACGTTTCCTTTCCCGATGATCAGTAGTGGTGCCCAGTTGGGGGTGATTGGGACCGTGTCGCATGTTGGGTTCTCTTTTATTTTGGCGCCGTAGTCGGGCCATGAGTGTTTGGATGATGTAATGTTATTTATGTACTTGATTGACGTGGCGAGTGTAAGCCAACTATGTTATCTCCCCTTTATTATTATTAATTACATGGGATGTTGTGAAGATTTCCTAACTTGCGACATATGCCTTCAATGCGATTATGTCTCTAAGTCGTGCCTCGACACGTGGGAGCCTATAGTCGCATCGAGGGTGTAACAGAAGTTTCTG